>NC_045170.1:24073202-24153202 GCF_900700415.2 Clupea harengus | reverse complement strand
ACCCGACTGTGTGTGTCTGCATTTGTTTCCTGTGCGTTTGCAGCACTGTGCTCTTTGTTCACCTTGCTTCCCAGGCAATGTGTGGAGCCGATGGTCAACATGTGAGTGTGGTTTGAGATAGGACTCCTCCATCTTTTCTTTTCTCCTCCTCAACTTTCTTTCTCTGTCTCTCTTGTGCTTTTCATTCAAATCTTTTTCCCTTTGCTCTTGTCGCTCCCTGATTGGCTGGAGGTTATTGGCAGATGGTCTGATTGATTGAATGCTGCTTAGGGAATGATCTGTTTTTGGGCTGACATCATGGAAACCACTGTCGGCCTTGCTGGCTTTGGGCCTCAAGCTCTGTTGCCACCTTTTCAGAAGCTCATTGCAGTAACCCTGGCAACCTGGGTAGAGTTCCTCCAGCGCCATCTGCAGGCTGGCGAGAGACGGCCGTGTCCGTCCCAGTGCCAAAAACGCGTCATCTGCTTGGAAAAACTGAGAAAGACTACTGATTGCCTGTCCAGCCGGTGAGAACAGGTGCCGCACACGATCATTATTCCAGGATGGGTATCCCAAAGCCTCGGACACATCACTTAGCAGCTGCTCAAACGACACCACGGCCCGGCGATTGAGAAGCAGCGAGATCTTCCTGATAGCCCCGTCCTCATTTGGCCTAATTATGGTTACCAGGTGAGGGCGCACTGGAGAGCCTTCGGCATGCCTTGTGTGGAAGCCATTTCTTCTGCCTGCACATCCACCAGTCATAGTGTGGTGGCCACTTACCTTGTTCACACAGCCCCCTGTTACAGATGGGGCCAGTGGTGTGAGCAGCACACACTTAGTGCGGGGGGGAGATCCACCTTTGTCAGAGCACTTTTGGGTCAGGCCCCCTGGAAACACAAAAACACAAACCCAGGCTACAAACGAATAGATGTTCCATCAAACACACAAGTGGAAAGCCACAAACACACACGCACACACAAAGCACTCTGTTTTGTTAAATAATTCAGTGCCATTGCACTTGAAGAAACTGGAATCTCCAGTAACAGTTCAAATCTCATCCGATCGTATGGTCTTACACATTCACACAAATGAGTCATTATTTATTGATTTAGCGAAGAACCGTCAAAGAGACCAGTGTTTCAGTTTAAGATGAGCGGGAGAAGAGACTACAATATACAGGTATAGGCTACAAGTTAAGTTTTTAAACTGGAAACAGAGAAACAAGTAATTGATAGACAGTGATCGGAACAGAACTCACCACATGGATTGCGCGCGGTGTGTCCTGCGAGGCGATGGTTCCACAAAGGCATCATTTTCACCATCGGATCAGTAACCAGTTTCTTCAGCCCATCTCATTATCAACTTTGACACCACACCAGCATTTGAAAGACGTATTTCAAGTGATCCAGCATGCTTCGAGAAATAAAAAAAGTTAGGTTTAGAGACCGTTTTACATTAGCTCGCTCTCAGTTGCTGGGCTGCTTGGTGCTCTGACTGCGGTAGACCTGTTGAATAGCTACTAACGGGGTACCGGATGTCATATCCTGCTTTGCGTTACCCTGGTTACCACGCAACCCCTTTAATATAGAAATATTCTCACATTACGAGGTAGTAATAACAAGATGCCCTGGCCTCGGAGTAAGGTGACCAGATTTCTGTGACAAAATCCGGGGACATTTTCACTTTTGACACGTAAACACCTCCAAAACAGTGTAAGGACGTCTGGTCACCCTACCTCGGAGGAAACTCTATGTAACGTAGTTAACATTACAGTCAGTGGGGAATGTCTCCCAATGCTCGAAAGGTGTGCATTTTAATAACGTTATGGTAAAACAAATTATTCTATGGGGAGACGCCGTCTGGATAACATGATTTAAGCGTTCTCCCATTAATGTATTAAGTCACTGGTATTTAGAATCTCGGTTCCAATCTTCACGACACCTTATCCTACAAATGTGATAAGAGTATTGACATAAACATCAAAGCCTTTTATTTCTGGTTAACTCACTGACAAATACAATTATCATTTTAAATGCATGTCTCAGTCAGTCACAGTACTGGACAGCGTAAACACCCACCCCTTCATCAGTTGTTCTTTTCACATGCTTAGTCATTACAGGTTACTTTAGGGAGGAGATGGCTAGACAATGTGGGAGAAAGTCAACTGTCAACAACAGGTCCAAATATAATTGCTTTATTTTGAGGAATGTTCAACAATTTGGAAGTAGATGGTAGTGGATAATCCCATCAAAGCAAGAGTAGTTATAGAGAAAACAGGATAATGTGTTCTGTGAATGTGGACTGTCCATAGTCCCACGGCTCTGCTTCTGGAAAGCAATATTGCGGTTGGATAAAAATGTCATGTTTAAATGGTGTACCACTCACTAAATTCCATTCACCTCCATGGCCCGTTTGAAATGGGTCAGATAGGAGTTTAGCTGGTCATCAGCCCGTTCATGATTATGTCAGGGATGTAGTTCCAGTTTCATTCCACAGGTGCTGAATATATTTACGTTTCAAACAACTGCAGTAGCCTATATTCAGTATAACTAGCTTCTGACCAATTAGATTTGTGCACAATTAAGTTTGGTTTCAAAATGAATGCATTCCTTTTTCTCACTCAACAAGCTCTTGAAACTCTCATGGTGGGGAGTGCTGTTTCCAAATTGCAATATTAACCCTCATGTTGTGTTCGCAACATGGTTACAACTCCTATGGTTCAAGAGTAACAATAATAAATTATTGGAAAAAATGAATTTGATGTAAAACGAATAAAATAATGAATCTCACTATTATTTATTTCAACCATTCAAGTGGGAAGGTTGAATTATGTCATAAATCCTAAAAAAATAGTTTTAAGATGAAAGTAAATATTTATATTCATGACTAAAGGGATAAAAACGGACATTTTTGACCGGAACACAACAAAATGGTTAAACCATGAAGAAAATCTTGACTTTATTAAAATGGGACATGAAAAGAATGATGATGATGAGGAATCATTTTTTTGTTAGTTTTTTATTGACACAACCTTCATAGAAATGTGTCAGTCTGTCCAAGTGGACATTTTCCCTTTCAGCTGACAGAGGGAGTAATTTAAGAGAAATGTCACCTTGTCCTATGAATGCTGAACTGAGCAGTATGTACTGTATACTGAAGCCACATTAGATCACGGAAGGGGAGTCAGAGAACTACTTAAGTGCATGAATTGGTCTGAAATACAGAATCTGCAGAAGAACCTTACTGTGAAGATTATAGTTGGTACTAAATGGTATTTAGACATTAATTTATTCACTCTGCCACCTCCCTTTTCAGCTCTGTCATAGCAGGTGAATTGTTACTTATCTATCATCTCTGTAGAAACTGAATTTAGTACAATGTACGAACAACCTGATGTTGATTCTTAAGCTTGCTCGTTCTTCTACACAGGATCTAGCAGGACAGATAATGAGCTGAGGATTGTGATGGTGGGAAGAGTGCCTCTGGAAACACCATTCTGGGACGAGACTGCTTTGAATCCAAGTTCAGTGCCAAGTCTATGACGGTAGACTGTTCTAAATCCAAAGCTATGGTGGATGGGCAACAGGTTGCTGTCATTGACACCCCAGGCCTGTTTGACACCAGGTTTGGCATGGTTAAAACAGCTAAAGATATTTGCCAGTGTATCAGTTACGCTGCTCCTGGTCCCCATGTTTTCCTGGTGGTCATCAGGCTGGGGAGATACACTGAAGAGGAAATGGAGACGGTTCAAAAGATTCAAGAAATCTTTGGCCAGGCTGGAGACAGATACAGCATGGTTCTCTTTACTGGTGGTGAGACCCTTAAAATGGAGGGAACCACTATTGAGGAGTTCTTGTCTGGATGCCCAGAGCTGCAGGAACTCGTGAACAGATGTAACGGCGAGTACCATGTCTTCAATAATAAGCTGAAGGATCCCTCTCAGGTCACTGAGCTGCTCCAGAAGATCAGAGAGTTAGTCCAGAAGAATGGAGGAGGCTACTACACCAACGAGATGTTCCAAGAGGCTGAGGGCCTCACTTACTAACAGGATTGCGCCTGTTTCAGGGGTAAAATAGCGGGTAAAAACCTAAAACCGTATTTATCAAAGGTGGCGCACTTTAGATTACCGCTGCTGGGAGTGTATAAGGGAAAGTGGGTGTTCGTCGCAAAGAGATGGAAGGAGATGAGTAAAGTGCGCCTAATTATGTACCCTATTAGTAACGAAACAAGAGGTGTTTCAGCATGACATATCAGCTGCTAAATGAAAACTATGTGCCTGCGAGATTATGAAAAATACGAACATCAGAAATGTTTTTTTTTTTTTTAAATGTCTATATTTGATATATCATTTAATATAGGCATATACAAAATTGTCCCACCAGCTAGCTGTTCGGCCACGCTTTACCCAGAATTGCCGGTCATTGTATGGTTTACTGCTAGGGCAGCATTTTTGAAAAGCCTGGTTTTCAGTGTTGGAATGCAGTTAACCGGGCTATTAACTATCCTAGCTATCTCTAGCTTAGGGAACCATATTAACAGTTTGCAGTTGCCTGTGTGTGATTAACTCATGTTAATATGTGTGAATATGAACTTGTGAACATAAACTCGTTAATATGAAGCTGCACAGGCACCCTGAGGGGTAACCATAGCAACCCAGAAACTCAATGTTCGCTGAAAAGTTGAATTTCCCAAAATCAGCTCACCAATAAAAGACAGTCTTGAATTCAAAGTGATCACAACTTTTAATATGGACGGAAGGGCTAAACGGAGAAATATTTATGAGTTTCTATATTTACCTGGGTTAGTTTGCTGTAACCTCGTGAACCAAAAGCTCTCATTTTAATTTTAGCTCATCATCTATGGTGGAACACGTAGGCTCTTTCTTCTCTAAATAACACTAATGGGCGGTGTTCGCGCAGATGACGCGACGATGTTCTTGTTTGATAAATAGGATGCAAAATACCGTGCGTTATTTGCGGTTTGGCAAAGGCGCAGATTAAGCTGCGGTCGCAATGTTAGTAAATGAGGCCCTGAGAGTGCAGTTGAAGAAGAGAAACAACGTATCCTGAAAGAGAAAGAAGAGGAAATACAAAAAGAAAAAGAGCAGCTGGAGAGGAAACTACAGGAAAAATATGAGAAAGAGATGCAGAAAATCCAGAAACAATTCTAAGAAGAGAGAGAGAGGGAGAGGAAGGAGAGGAAGAGGGAGAAGCAGGAGATGAATGAGGAGAAAACAAGGGAAAGGGGAGAGAGAGAGTCTGAGAAAGAGAGAGAGAAAGAGGACAGAGAAAGGGAAAGGGTGGAGAGAGAGTCTGAGAAAAAGAGAGAGAAAGAGGAGATGATGAGCATGATGACTAAATTAAAGGAACAGCATGACAGAGAACTGACAGATGAAAGATCTAAGATACAGAGCATGTTTGAAAATGCAGCCAGAGCTCAAGCTGAGGATTCAAATCCATTTCATCTTCTGATGAAAGTTGTTGAAGCAATAACTGAAATACTGGCAAAGGCAATTTTTGGCACGATCATATAGGAGCAGGATCATATAGGAGCAGGATCATATAAAATATAAAGATGAGAGACTACAGAACATTATCATTATCGTAGTTAATGATTTTAGTAGCTGAAGTAGTTATACTGTGGGTCAGAGAGGCTAAGTCACTCATGATAGTATAATATCACATTCCCACCTAGTGTTGAAACATGATTTAAAATAAAGTCTAAGGAGATGTGTAGGTTTAAAAAAAAAAAATTGTTAAGATTTGAGTTTGTTTTATTTTAAATGACCATTGTTGATTTTCATTTTTTAAATTCTCTTTTAACCACTGCACTTGATTCTTTGTTTTCCGCAGAAGAATGGTATCCATGATAAGAACATTTTTCTCATAGTCCTCTAAGGCATCGGTTCCCAAACTGGGGTACGCGTACCCCCAGGGGTACGCGAAGTGGTTCAGGGGGTACGCGGGGAGAAAATTTCCGCGATAACAGAAAACGGACGGAATTCGCAGAATGTACCGTTTGAAACAGAATTGCAACTTTCAGACGGAAACATCATTTTGTACATCAAAATCGCCCAAATTCCCCTGTATTTTGTCCTGCAAGGCTGTATTTATTTCTTATAAACACAACAACTATCGCAACGATGAACAAGCATTAATTAGAAAACACAACCACTGAGAAAATGTCACGTCTGTGCTGAACTCCGCTCCGGCCACGCCCCCCTATTTAACACAGACCTCCGTAGCCTGTCAAATGAATTCGCTCATCTTCCCAATCGCCTGCAAATAATGTTTTTTTAGTCTTCTGTTTGGGTCACTTGTGGCACATATTATTCACTCATTTTAAGCCATCAATCTACCTCTGGGTGAATAAAATGAGCCGAAACGGATTAAAACGGAATCAAAGTAATAGGTGAAAAGGAAAAAAATAATTACGCAGCTGGAGATTAAATGTCTGAAGGGGTACGGGACTGTAAAAAGTTTGGGAACCACTGCTCTCAGGGTACCTGACTGTTGTTTTACCTAAGAGGTGGTGCCACCTAGTGACTTAACAATGTATATATATTTTTAATTAAACAGTTGGTCAGATTTCCTTACGTTGTTTGTTGTCATTCAATTATTTGATTTTGTTTTCCTTTTGGTTACAGTTTGTTTTCAACGTATTCATTTCATGGGTTATGTTGATTTATGCCACTCAAGAACAAATATGCATCCAGGTGCTGAGCTGAACTCGAAATAAAGATAATAAGACTAAACCTTTGTCAAAGTAATAATTGTTGTACTGTTCAAAGGTCACAGGTCAATGCTTTTTCAGGAGCCTGAAGTCTTACATTGAACTAGTTGTAGTCACTCTGAAACAGTCAAACAGTTCAAAAGGCCTTCTCATCTTACTGTAGGCTGCTGGATGGTTGGTCCAGTTTTCAACAGGCCGCTAGCTACTCTCATGATTTATCCTGAAGGTACAGGATTCAGGAAGTAAACGAATCACAGGTGATGCTGAACTAAAGTCAGCCCCTGGGGCCCTCGTGGAAGTGCTAGGTCACATTTTCTGTTTGACATTTGCTAGAATCTGGAGAGGACCATCCAACGACACCCCTTTTGAGTGTGAACAGCCAATATGCAACACATATTGACTGACAGGTAAGCAGCCAACATTTTACATTGGTTACAGCAGGCCATTACACAAAATTTGATAAATTGTTGGTATTGACAAAATGTTGGTAAAAATTGTGCAGATCTTTTGAGTCATATAATTATATCTGAAGATTTGAGTCAAGTTGTAGATGGGTTCTTGATTAAACTACATTTTCTAATAGTGCACCAAAAGACAGAATAGCAACTGAACCTTCAATGATGGATCTTGGATTGATGGATATATTCAGTTACAGCTGAAAAAAAGAAACAAATACAAAGACAACAGACTCTTGGATGTCAGTAAAAAGAATTAGAGAAAAAAGAAACACACTGACCTGCTACTGAAACAGATGTGTGGATTTTGAATGTAGAATTTTCGAATGAATGAAATAAAGAATAACAAAGCTGAGTATGTCCTACTGTACCTTCTGTGTGTGCGTAAGCGAGGGCTGATAAGTAGAACTAGCAGTCCTTCTTTTCTGCCTTGCTGATGCATTACGTTGCAAAAATCATATCAAGATGACCTCGGACGTGGGACACCCACCATGTTGTTATCTCTGCTGACATTATGCTTTGGCGTCAGAGAAACGCTAACTTCAACCTATATAAACCTTTGTAACTTTGCTTCTCTCTCATCTGCTGTAGTCTGGGAGTGAGCCCGTGCTTCTCTCTTCTCTGCCAAGACATGAGTGAGCCCAATATGCATATTGAATGAAAAGATTCTTATATACAACTTCAGAGTCCGAGATAAACTTGAGTGTGAATTTTCAGCTAACAGGAACTGGTGACAAACACAAGGGACATTAACAGAGTATTTATGAATGTCTATAACTAACTTCAAAAATCAGAGGTTAATCGGAGGAATAGAGGAAGACAATTACGAGACAAAGATTAAGTTGCCAGAAATGTCTGTGGTCCAGGAAGATTAACCCTCTAATGTCAAAGCAAAACTGGAAAAATGGAAATTGATCTCAAATTATGGGGGAAATCAATACTATTAAGACGGTGGTTGCTCCCCAATTTAATGACATCTCTATGATGATGCCAGTCATTAAACAATACAACCCTTTGATTAAGGAGCATATTATGGAATGGAAAAAAAGCCCAGAGTTGGTTTGAAAAAAATCTTTGTCTCCAGAGATGCATTCCTAGTGCAGGACTAGCTCTCCCACATACGGAATTACAGAACATAGCATTTGAAAAGGGTGTAGGGAGGATCAAACCTGACTAAACTCTTAGATGTTTGAGGTCATTTTTGTAATAGTTTTTGTATTTATTTGGGTTGTTAATTTAAAATAAATAACTAATTATTTGTTTTTTTAGAAAGGACCATATACATTAGCAAAGTATGGAGGAATTATGACGGTGTTAAATTGATAGACTTCCCAAAAATTCCTTGAAATTCCTTCAAAGGTAACAGGTCAATGCTTTTTCAGGAGCCTGGAGTCTTACATTGAACTAGTTTTAGACACCCACCAACAGTCAAACAGTTCAAAAGGCCATGATATAACAGTCCATAGTACATCATGGTATCTCAAAGGTTTCATTCCACAGGTGCAGTGTGTGTCCAGAACATACTACCATTTGAAAGAACTGCACCCATTTCTTGTAAGAGGTGGATGGAGGGGTGGGTGGGACTTGACGTGTGGAGACATGCCTCCTAGTTATTCCAGAGGGGTGGATACTATGAGAGAGGCGGTATTCTTTTCTTTAGGCTCAAGGTTTCAGTGCCTTGGCCTTGATAACATAACTTTTGAAATGATTAAACTAAACCCATGGGTCAAATTGGGATTGGTGAGGGTGGAGAGCCCTGGTCCAGTGAGGTCAGGGGTTAAAGACCATACTGCAGACAGTAGAAATAGGGACTAATTAGAGGTTACGATCAGAAGAGAGAGATAGAAGAGCAAAAACGCAGAGAAAAAGAGCAACTGGAGAGGAAACTGCAGGAAAAATATGAGAAAGAGAGGTAGGAAATCTAAAAACAACTCCAACAACAGAGAGAGAGGGAGAGGCATGAGAGAGGGGAGGAGAGGAAGAGGGAGAGGGACATGAGGGAGATGAGGAAGATGAGGGAGGAGATGGAGAGGGAGTGGAGAGAGGAAGATGAGGAAGATGAGGGACAGCAGCAAGTACAAGACTGCACAATTCTCTGATTTAGTTTTCCTGTCCGATTCTTTATTTGTGTGCCTGTTGGAACACAAATGTTGTGGTCCACTCCACTGTTATCACGTAGACTTTCAAATGTTAGTTGTATGAGTATACACACCAGGTCAGAGGTACTGCTGGAGCAAGACAGCTGCCCTCTCCAGGTATCTGTGACTGATGTGTGCAAGTCATTCAGGAGAGTGAATGTGCATAAAGCTCCAGGACCTGACAACATCCCTGGCCGTGTTCTCAAGGCCTGTGCTCCTGAACTGGCAGAGGTGTTCAGTGAAATATTTAACCTCTCCCTGTCCCAGTCTGTCGTCCCCAATAGCTTCAAGAGGGCCACCATCATCCCAGTCCCTAAGAAACCATCAGTGAGCTGTCTCAATGATTACCGCCCTCTCGCACTCACCTCTGTTGTGATGAAATGCTTTGAGAGGTTAGTCAAAGACCACATTACATCCTGCCTGTCACCTGCATTCAACCCACAAGAGTATAAGGTCCCGTACCAGCAGATACAGGGATAGTTTTTACCCACATGCCATCAGGATGCTGAACTGTCCTTGAAATATCTTTTTGCACTACAATTTTTTTCTCTTTTTCCTACCCTTTTTCTCCATTCATCAGTATTTATTTATGCTGGATACTCCATTCTCCATTTATTTATTCTCTAAGTTGAACGGACATTGAGCACAAAGAATTTCATTACTAATAAATGCTGTTTATGAGTAAATGATAATAAACTTGAACTTGAACTTGAACTATACTTTGCCGAGTTTGGAGTATGGAGAGCAAAATGTCTCAAAATGATTTGTAAAATGCACGGACCATGATCCACAAATCCACGATCATTTACAAATTGGTTTTTCTATCCACAGATACATAACTTCTTTACTTGTGACTCATAAGTTCTCATTTGATTAAACAAATTATTTTTTATATATATATTATAAATTATATATATATTTGTATAAAATAATGTCTATTTGTGAATATATGTTATTTGTAAAAATACATCATACTTTGAATGTGTATTTGTCGTGAAATGCCATTTTTCTGTATGTGAAGTGTTAAATCTGCATTTGTGGATCATCCAATACACACATTCATTCCAGCTTCCACTGACATCCACACACAAATAGGTCTTGATCCACAAAAAATGCCTCCTCCCCTCCAATCAAAGACAATGAATTGACCACTAGATGGCAGTCTTGTTCTACTCAGGCAGAAGTGTAGCCTTCGGTTGTGGCAATGTTTACTTTAATAACAGCAATTTTTTTATATCTGTAAGCCATCATGCAAAGCAATAGATGTATTTTCCAGCAGTTATTGCCATGTAGTTAACTTTCAAAGAGGCAACACCAGCTAGCTACATTGTTAAATTATTTTTTCAAAATGCAGAACTGAAGATAATTCATGTGTTCCTAGTAGGCTAACTGGTAACCAAGCAGTCAACTGTCAAGCTTTCTGATGTGTAGCACTGAACTGAAGCCAATACAAATCCTTGCAATTGTTCTAATGACATGGAAACTTTAACTGTTCAATACATTTTAAAAACTTGTTTGTTGGGTCTGATGGCTCCTCATTACTATTCAAAAAGCACAGGTTGTGCAGGGAAGGCACAGCAGGACAAAAACTACTGGTGCAAATGTTCATTTCCTGTTTACCCATGTACAGACACACTCTCCTTTACCATACCTATTCAGGAAGGACCAAATATCTCATGAGTGGTAGGGCATACATCTTGTCATTCTGTGAATGTTTAATTTCCATAAGCACATATGCATTGTCAAACATACATGTTTTATTTTCTTTTACTCAAGGGTCTTCAAGAAGATTGATCTCCGCTGACTAGGCGTCATCCCTAAGGCCCACTTCCCTTACACACCTCACCTTTGCCAGGTGTCTGTTCCTGGCCTGCACAACCTTCTGATCAGGCTCACTATATGGTGTCATTAAATAGATGAGGGAAGTAAGGCAAGAATAACCTCCAGATCCACCTCCAGATGAGTGGAATGTATTGCACATTTCGTATGAATAAAATAAATACATATAATAAATATGATTTGTTGGTGTAATTGTACAGTGGTTGTTTTGGTGATCCAGGGTTATTGCACAGTGCCACAGTGAGATAGCTGTTCATTAGTGAGACGGCGAGGGGGAAGAAACTGTTTCTGTGTCTGGTGGTTTTGGCGAACAGTATTCTGTAACGCCTACTAGAGGGGAGAAGTTGGAATAGGTTGTGTCCAGGGTCTGAGGGGTCTGCAGTGATTTTCCCTACCCGTTTCCTGACTCTGGAGGTGTACAGCAGGTCTTGGATGGTGGGCGGGTCGGCACCAATGATCTTTTCAGCAGACCTGACTGTCCGTTGGAGTCTATTCCTATCCAGTTTGGTGGCCGATCCAAACCAGACAGTGATTGAAGTGCACAGAACAGACTCGATGCCTGCAGTGTAGAACTGGATCAGCAGGTCCTGAGGCAGGTTGTAGGTTGCAGGTTTCCTGAGCTGTCGCAGGAAGTACATCCTCTGCTGGGCCTTTTTGATGATTGTGTTGAGGTTGGGTTCCCACTTCAGGTTCTGGGAGATTGTGGATCCCAGAAACCTGAAGGATTCCACAGCCAACACAGTGCTGTTGAGTATGATGGGGGGGGGGGGGGGGGGCAGTGCTCCTCCTGAAGTCCACTGTCATCTCCACAGTTTTGAGCGTGTTCTGCTCTAGGTTGTTGCGACCGCACCACAGGGCCAGCTGTTCAATTTCCAGCCTAAATGCAAACTCGTCTTCATCACGGAAGAGGCCGATGACTGATGTGTCGTCTGCAAATTTCAGGAGTTGAACAGATGGGTCTACTGAGGTGCAGTCGTTAGTGTAGAGGGAGAAGAGCAGTGGGGAGAGCACGCATCCCTGAGGTGCTCCAGTGACGATGACCTCGGACGGGGGACACCCACCATGTTGTTATCTCTGCTGACATAATGCTTTGGCGTCAGAGAAATGCTGACTTCAACCTATATAAACCTTGTGTGATGTGTTTAACTTTGCTTCTCTCTCATCTGCTGTAGTCTGGGAGTGAGCCCTGGCCTTTCTCGTCCACCGAGATGAGTGAGCCCGTGCTTCTCTCTTCTCTGTCAAGACATGAGTGAGCCCGATATGCATATTGAATGAAAAGATCGGATAAACAACGGAGTCCGAGGTTAACTTGGGTGTTAATTTTCAGCTAACAGGAACTGGTGACAAACACAAGGGACACAAATCAGAGGGTAATAAAAACAATAGAGGAAAACAATTACGAGACAAAGATTAAGTTGACAGAAATGTCTGTGGACCAGAAAGATTAAAGCAAATTCAATTTCCCTTTCCATGGTATCTCATCATGATATAACAGTTCATAGTACATCATGACATCTCAAAGGTTTCATTCCACAGGTGCAGTGTGTGTCCAGATTATATGACCGTTTGAAAGAACTGCACCCGTTTCTTGTGAGAGGTGGATGGAGGGGTGGGTGGAAGTTGACGTGTGGAGAGGTGACTCCTAGTTATTCCAGAGGGGTGGATGCTATGAGAGGTGGTATTCTTTTCTTTAAGCTCAAGGTTTCAGTGCCTTGGTTTGAAAAAAATCGTTGCCTTTAGAAATAGTGTTGTACTGGCACTCCCGCATATGCAGACTACATGGCGTCAGCACCTAATAATCAATAAAGTTACACACACACAGAAACACAGAAAAGCCATACAAGGTAATTATTAAAACAAGGCACTTGATTTATATATTCTTCAGTCATTAACAGTGTTTCAAAATTATCTCTATCATGCTATCTCATCATGATATAACAGTCCATAGTACATCATGACATCTCAAAGGTTTCATTCCACAGGTGCCGTGTGTGTCCAGATTATATGACCGTTTGAAAGAACTGCACCCATTTCTTGTGAGAGGTGGATGGAGGGGAGGGTGGAAGTCAGTGACGTGCGGTGAGGTTCGTGGCTGGTGAGGCACTGACTTTTTCAGAGTCAAATTTACAAATACATAAACCCAATTTAGTAACGGCGCCTATTAACGCCCGAAACCTATTAACAGACTCACGCAGGTACATGTTACTTAATAATGATTTCTATATCAACCAATGTTAATGGGTTCCACCTCCTGTATCAGCTAATTTTGCGTGTCGGTCTACACAACGGAGAAAAAAACTGAAAACACGTTTCAGTTGAAATCCAAACAAGTTACCAGTCCTAATCTAGACACCCACCGCTACTGAAATATGTAAGATTGATTGATTAAAGATTTTTCGATCTATAAATGTTTTTAATAGCTGGGGCATTAATAGGCGCCTTTACGATAGAGTATCTAAGATCACCATTCAATCGGCAGCTTTCACATTGACTACTGGTTGTTTTTCATATCAACATTCTTTACACACACATAGGTAAGGTGCATACAGTAGGCAGCTGCTAGCTTGTGATGAACTCATGTGTAAATATTAAGTTGCACAAGCACCCTGAGGGTTTCTACCTTTTCCCATTATAATTTTAAGAGTTAAATCGAGGAGACTATAACATCAGCTAGATAACCAGCTATCATTTCATGCAAATTGAACTCTTCCGATTAACTCGTAAGGTTATTAAGTGTCCTTAGCTAGCTAATTAGCTAACGTAGCAACAGGATAACCATTGCAACCAGGAAACACAACTTACCTACAATTTAAGTTTAATTTCTCAAAATCAGCTCACCAATAAAAAGCAGTCTTGGGTTCCAAGTGATCATAACCACTTGAGTGATGTTAAATGGCTTCACATAGACATAAAACAATCCCAATAGAAATAATGGGAAATCAACGGAGCTGCCGCTGTAAGTTCAAAACCAAATTTATTCTTGAGGTTCCAAACATGTTCAAAGCAATTTGGCTTTGAATGTGAGAAGTCGATCGAGTTATCTTCTGTCCCGTCGCTTGAAGCATACCTTTTAACTCCGGCATTGGTCTCCCATTATTAATCATTTCACGTTTGGACTGAAAGTCCAGTTTTGAGAACTGCTTCAGCTTAGCAATACAATCTTCCATTTTCGCCGTCAAGTAGAAGTGTAGAAGAAGAGCAACGTTTCCCAGCATAACCCCGACAGGTGCGCTCTCGCACGCCCCCTTCATTGAGGCAGAGGTACTGTGTGCCTCACCTACATGATTTTTCAATGCGTTTTGAGCTCAGCTCAAATGTTCTACGCATGCGCACGCATGCGCAAAACCCAGTTTGGAGCGATTGCGCAATCCTAGGTGAGGCACCACTGTGTGGGTTTTATACCTGCTAGGGTGCTCATATCTACTAGGGTACGTCATAGACGCCATTTTGTCTGTCGCGGTTTGACGTATCTGTAAGTAGACGATGGGTTGACTCAAAAACGATCCGCATACGGATGCAATTCTAGAATGTTGATTGGTTAAGATTAGTTATCAGGCAGGAACTGGCTAATAGCAGGACCTCTATTTTTTCGCTGAGCTTCAACGTCGTTTGCCTGACTTTTAAACGATCGTTTTTTATTTTTATTCTGTGAAGTTATAAGTTTTAATACACAGCTGTTTTGTTAACCGAATTTTTACGAAGTCATACGGCTAAACAAACAACCGACTTGTTAACCGAACTTTTCAAACGTGGAAAATACATAGCAGCAAGCTAACGTAGCTAAACGATGCGTTAGCTTAGCCTGGTAGTCAACCTGTTGACATCGTATCTTGGTCGCATCGGGTTTAATTAATTAATAAACACGTCTCTTACCTTGAACGTCTACTCCTCATGTCACGAAGTTGCTACACTAACTGTCTGTAACACTATGCGCAAATGCAAAATATATCCAAAACAAAATAGCACATCAATGCAGCAACCTAGAAATGCTGTGTTTTCTGTTTGTGAAAGTCAGTAAAAACGTCTTTTAACATTTGTATCGTCTTCTAGTTTTGTAAGACTAGTTTGCCAGATAACCTGCTAGCTAGCTACCTTGTCTGAGGTAATATAAGTCTGAGGAGTTAGTCGATAGCGAGCTATTGAGTGAACCAGCCTCATCACTCTCTAAATTGAAAAGACATAGCTAGATCATTGACATTGTACCCTTTGCAAAACCGCGACAACTTCGTTGCAGATGAGACTCATGGGCTTTCCATTAGTGAAACCGGGTAAGATAAAGGCAAAGTTGTCTCCATTTATCTTTATAAGCTCCGTTGTCAACTTTCCTCTTCAGCCCTTTTGACAAAGACATCGTATGCTTATTTCTCTCTGCACGCTATTTTCCTCAAATAATAAACAATATAACATTGTAAGGAGGCGCATCAACCAACTATTTCGAAATAAAAGTAGCCTAAGATAGACGCTAAGTAGTAGCCTAGGTCTAATTAGGAGGCTCAATGTTGAGAAAACTCTATCATTGCTATTCACAATAGGCGAGACTATATTGACAGAGGGGCATACGAGAGAGTTCGTTAAAATAATTAAATTATTCAAACAGACAACGAATGGGCTCATTCACATGGTTTATTATCATTAGGTATTTGTAGTAGACCTATCCATTCTCCATGTAGGCCTAGTTGTTGCGAGTGCAGGTAAGGGGCACCTATCGCAGTGTCTAAATAGGCAGTCATTTGTTCTACAAAACATCTAAATATGTGTAAGTCATGACATGCAAATGGTTTAAACCAGCTTTATGTGTCTACCATATGCTTCATCAGTTTCAGTGACAATGTGTTTTTGGTAGGTACAGATTGGCATTTTTTTATGTTTGTTAAATTAATTATTGTGTGTTTGTTTTCCCCCTCAGGTTTACCTACAGAGAGGCACACCTAGGAACCAAAGCAACATCCATGGACCCACACCTGGCATACTAAGCACCTGAAGAGCCAACACAAAGCCGATCAGGACATGCCCCCCACTTTACTCCGCTTTTCCCCCTCACTATGGCTCCCTTGAAGTATCCCTTAGAACAGGCATGCAATTGTTAACACATTTAATACCCATTTGTTTACATATTTACTACAAACATGTTCCTACCTAAACTGACATGTAAAAGAAGGGATCCTTGGAACTGGGGTACTCTTCTTTTTGCTGGACCACTGGTCAGGAACTACCATGCTTACTGTTTCAGCAATAGTGAGGTTATGGCTGCAATATCAGTGGTACACTGCTCTACGGTGTCCTCGACATCGCCCACGGAGGAGTGTAAATGGAAGAGACTATGCTGCTGAGGTAAATGTCCCTGTGATCCTGATTTTCATTACAATATTATGTCTGGTCCACTGTTTTAATATTGTCGCTCGGCCAACCTGTGCTTTTATGGATCCTGGGGTTAGGGCTGGCCCTGATAGTGTTGTTGCCCTAGCCAAGACTTTACATTGCCCCCCCCCCCCCCCCCCTAACTATGACACACTATGCTCTACCTCCAAATGATGATACTGATCTCACTTCTATTGAATACTAAGATACTAATTTATATTAATTGATGTTTGCATGCTCGTCCATGAAACATGACCTGTTGTATTTCATTTGATAGCTATTTCAATGTTCAGAAAGGGTATGGGTTGGTAGTAGAGTAGTTCAGTAAGAGGATGACGGTAGTGCCAAGTATCCCTTCCTTTTCACATTTGAATTTCAGGAGGACATAAAAATGTTTTTAGACGATTGTGTGTTTGCACAAGGCCTCACAGCTGCGAGCAGATTTTTGTAAATCAACCCATGGTAAGGAGGAGTGCAGTGAAGCAAGGGATCCTGAGTAATTGTTGGTTCATGACCTCAGCATAGAGACCCTCCACCTGAAGACCTAACTTCCTGCAATCACCCGACACTAAATGTCTTACATTGAAATAAAAGATAAAACAACTCTGTACACTGTCATAGTTCTGCAATGTGTATATGTGTAATTTTTTTCAAATGTAATGTAAGCCAAGTTGCATTGAAACAGAGGTGGTGACATGGTTCTGTGCAAAAGTTTTAGGCAGGTGTGAAAAAAATGCTGTAAATCATCAAGTCTGTCTAGGATTACATGAAGAGACAGAAGGATTTGAGGAAGCCTACATCCAAGAAGATCTGTGGTTAGTTCTCCAAGATGTTTGGAACAACGTACCAGCTAAGTTCCTTCAAAAACTGTGTGCTAGTGTACCTGGAAGAATCACACCAAATATTGATTTGATATAGATTTCTCTTCTGTTCATTCACTGCATTTTATTAATTGATGAAAAAATTAACTGTTAACACTTCCATTTTGAAAGCATTCTTAGTTTACAGCATTTGTTTCACACCTGCCTGAAACTTTTGTACAGTACTGTATATCAGAGACAGTTTAATTATCAAAGAAAATGAATTGATATTGGAGAAAGTATTGATGGCATACGTGTTGTAAATAAACCCAAGTGTTTCGACATTCAGAGCTAATTGTTGGCCAAGCCTCATATTCAGACTCACGTAAAAACACGTTAGTTACATTTTCTTAATCTACCCACCGATGTATTTATCGAGTGAATTATACCGCTGTATTTAAAATCAGGTTTGGTAAAAGGTAAATCTCGTAGCTACAGCCGCTAGCTAGCTAGCTAGCATCAGGTAAGTCTCGTAGCTACAGTCGCTAGCTAACTAGCATCGGGTGAATAAGCTAAACTTTATTTTTGTATTGCAACGGATGATTAGTTTGTGTCGTTGATTACAGAAAAAACGAGTGTTTCGTGACGGGAATCACCACTTTTCTGAATAGCTGAATCACTTAGCTATTAGCATGCTAAGTAGCTACTGTACAGTTCGCGATTGGTACTGTATTACTAGATACTGGTAATTAATTGTTTACGTTTACGGGGTCCTACCTACCCGGCAAAATAATCGGGCAGCAAATAAATTCTGACCAATGAAGTAGCGGAATGTAATACGGAATGTAATACTCCGTTGACAAATAAGCAGTCGAGACGTCACAATCGCGACAGACTCTATGACGTACCCTAGTAGATATGAGCACCCTAGCAGGTATAAAACCCACAACTGCCTCACTAGCTCCCATAGACAATACATGGTGCCTAACCTGACCGCACGTCCCTTGTTTTCTCCCGTCTATTTGAATAGGACATGCGCAAATTCAGCGAATTCAGCGATTTTGATTAAAAAAATGCTCGAAATGATTGGAATCATGCAGAAATTACACCTATACCACAGATTAGTAGAGAAATATCAATATTTATTTTATTTTATTTTATATATATATTTTTATTTACTTTTCTAGATGACAGGTGAGGCTCTGCCTCACCTGCCTCATAGGACCGCACGTCCCTGGTGGAAGTTGTTGTGTGGAGAGGTGACTCCTAGTTATTCCAGAGGGGTGGATACTATGAGAGAGGCGGTATTATTTTCTTTAGGCTCAAGGTTTCAGTGCCTTGGTTTGAATTGGTTTGAAAAAATGTTTTGTCTCTATAGATAGTGGTGGACTGGCTCTCCCGCATATGGAATTACATAACATAGCATTTTAAACGATTAAACTAAAGACATGGGTCAAATTGGGATTGGTGAGGGTGGGGAGCCCTGGTCCAGTGAGGTCAGGGGTCAAAGACCATACTGCAGACAATAGAAATAGGGACAATTTATTCAGTAGAAAGACGTTAGAGTGAAAACTCTACACTATGTGTTGTGGATGGGGACTGTCCATAGTACCATGGCTCTGCTTCTAGGAAGTGATGTTGCAGTTGGATTTTTCTAAATGTCATGTTTAAACTAAATTCCATTCACCTCCATGGCCCCTGTTTGAAAGAGGTCAGACAGGAGTTAGAGTGAGCTGGTCGAGAGCCCATTCATGATATCTCATGATGCAACGTTAAGGTCACTAATAAACAGTCTGGACAAAATACTGCTCTGTTTACTTTACATCAAGGCATTCCAAAGGAATTTAGCTCCAGCAGAATATACTACCATTTGAAAGAACTGCAACCATTTCTTGTAAGAGGTGGGCTCAAGGTTTAAGTTAAAGATTCACTCGGATTTTCACAGTGTAACTGTTTGTAGGTGTGGTTTGCTGCATGAAGCCATTTGATAAAGAGAAGAAGCAGCAGAGAGACTCTGAACTCTGCATCTCTACCACCAGCACCTGCTGTCTGCAACCCAAACATGGCCAGCACATACAACGAAGGTGAGTCATGATCCTACTGCACTCATGTTGTTATGGATACACAGAAACAGCACCACCAAATCCTAAAATGTGCCCTCAGCTCAGCATTAATACTTTGAAACTCGACTATCAAAACATCTCTTTTCATGTGAGCAGCAAAACAGTCGTAGGGAAAGGGCAAGGTGTGCTTGTAAATGTTATCTTGCGATGTCAAACATTTTTAAAATATGTTATGAGGAAACATTTTTTTAATTTTTTTTTTATTGACAAAACCTTCGTAGAAATGTGTCAGTCTGTCCAAGTGGACATTTTCCCTTTCAGCTGACAGAGGGAGTAATTTAAGAGTAATTTTGCCTTGTCCTATGAATGCTGAACTGAGCAGTATGTACTGTATACTGAAGACATTAGATCACGGAAGGGGAGTCAGAGAACTACTTACGTGCATGAATTGGTCTGAAATACAAAATCTGCAGAAGAACCTTACTGTGAAAATTGTAATTGGCGTCACATTGTAGACATTAATGAATTCACTCCCCCACTGCCACCTCCCTTTTCAGCTCTGTCATAGCAGCTGAATAGTTACTTATCGTTCATCTCTGTAGAAGCTGAATTTAGTACAATGTACGAACAACCTGATGTTGATTCTTAATCAGTCTTGCTCGTTTTTCTACACAGGATCTAGCAGGACAAATAATGAGCTGAGGATTGTGATAGTGGGGAAGACTGGAATTGGAAAGAGTACCTCTGGAAACACCATTCTGGGACGACACTGCTTTGAATCCAAGTTCAGTGCCAGGTCTATGACGGTAGACTGTTCTAAATCCAAAGCTGTGGTGGATGGGCAACAGGTTGCTGTCATTGACACCCCAAGCCTGTTTGACACCAGGTTTCACGAGGATAAAACAGCTAAAGATATTTGCCAGTGTATCAGTTACGCTGCTCCTGGTCCCCATGTTTTCCTGGTGGTCATCAGGCTGGGGAGATACACTGACGAGGAAAAACAGACGGTGCAAAGGATTCAAGAAATCTTTGGCCAGGCTGCAGACAGATACAGCATGGTTCTCTTTACTGGTGGTGACCTTCTTGAAGGAGCCTCTATTGAGGAGTTCTTGTCTGGAAGCCCAGACCTGCTGGAACTCGTGAACAGATGTAACGGCGAGTACCATGTCTTCAATAATAAGCTGAAGGATCCCTCTCAGGTCACTGAGCTGCTCCAGAAGATCAATATGGTAGTCCAGAAGAATGGAGGAGGCTACTACACCAACGAGATGTTCCAAGAGGCTGAGAGGGCAGTCGAAGAAGAGAAACAACGTATCCTGAAAGAGAAGGCAGAGCAAATACAAAGACAAAAAGAGCAACTGGAGAGAAAACTACAGAAAAAATATGAGATAGAGAGGCAGAAAATCCCAATACTCCAACAAGAGAGAGAGAGGGAGAGGAATGAGAGAGAGGAGGAGAGTAAGAAGGAAAGGGAGATGATGGAGAGGGAAAGGGAGATGAGGGAAAGGGAGATGAGGGATAGGGAGATGACTAAATTAAAGGAAAACCATGACAGAGAACTGACAGAAGAAAGATCGAAGCAACAGAGGAGAACAGCCATAGCTGATAATTCAAATTCAGTTTATGATCTGGTGAAAACTGGAGCTAAAGAGCTGGGAAAGGCAGGTTTGCGCTTGGCCGTATTGACGATGTTTGAAACCGACATTGTGACCGGTTGAGATTTTTTTATTTGTTTTATATTAAATTACCAATGTTGTGTAATACATTTAAAAACAAATTTGAACCATTGCACCGTTTTTTTTTTATTTTTTTTTTTTAATTAAACAGTTGGTCAGATTTCTTTAGGTTTTTTGTAGTCATTTAATTATTTGATTTTGTTTTCCTTTTGGTCAGAGTTTGTCATGAATATATTCATTTCATGGGTTATGTTGATTTATGCCAGTCAAGAACAAATATGCATCCATGTGCTGAGCTGAACTACAAATATAGATATTTAAACCTTGAAAAAAATGTTTGCCTCTAGAGATAGTTGTGGACTGGCCCTCCCACATAAGGAATTACATAACATAGCATTTTAAATGATTAAACTAAACCCATGGGTCAAATTGGGATTGGTGAGGGTGGGGGAGTCCCTGGTCCAGTGAGGTCTGGGGTCAAAGACCATACTGCAGACAGTAGAAATAGGGACTATTTCATCAGTAGAAAGACATTATAGTGAAAACTATACACTATGTGTTGTGGATGGGGAATGTCCATAGTACCATGGCTCTGCTTCTAGGAAGAGATTGGACTTTTCAAAATGTTTAAATGATGTACCACAAGCTAAATTCCATTCACATCCATGGCCCCTGTTTGAAATGGGTGAGACAGGAGTTGAGGTGAGCTGGTGTACATGATGTATCTGTATCTCATCATGGTGTAACTTTAGGGTTACTCACAAACAGTCTGGACATCCAAGACATTCCAAAGGAATTTAGCTCCAGCAGAATATAATACCATTTGAAAGAACTGCAACCATTTCTTGTAAGAGGTAGGCTCAAGGTTTAAGTTTCACTATGATTTTCACAGTGTAACTGTTTGCAGGTTTGGTTTGCTGCATGAAGCCATTTGATAAAGAGAAGCAGCATTGAGAATGCTGAGAATTCCCTCTGCAATTTGATGGACAATTCCATGGAAAGGTTTTCAAGGGCATCAATGATTCTTCTAGAACGTGGTGTCAGTGTGGATAAAAGGGGAACTCTATTTAAAATGAACTTTAAGATATGTTTGATAAAAGCAGCATAACATTTCATCCTCTGAAAAGTATTTAAAGTATTACAAACATGTTTAATAAATGTGTATTCGATGGGGTGACATTTCTTGCTGCTTTTCAGAAAGGACATTGACATTGTATAATCCGCCAGTCAGGTATCGGAAAATAAATTCCGACGGGACGAACAGGACCCCAACGTGCAGCAGAGGACTTTACATTATCCCTTACCTAATTACATTTTTAATTCTGATAGAAGTCTGATATGACAATTTACTAGGTCCTTATAGGAGTGTGATAAAAGAAAAATTAACAGTGCACACTGAAGTCTACTTAATTTAAGTATACTTCATATACTTGCATGCACTAATGACTAATGTACTAAAAGTGTGCTATTGTTGAGTACTAATGATATGTCATTAGTGCTAATAAAGATATACTTAAATACAACTAAGTGAACTTCATTGTACTATTTTAAGACACCATTAAGATGCATTTGGATATACTTAAGTACATCCTTTTTTTCTGTGCTTTGCTTTTTATAAACTTTGTTTCAACTTAGAGCATAATTGAATCCACCTGTCAGATAACTGTTAATATACTTACTTAGTATTGAGTCTATAAATCCTTTGACAAACAACTGTTCCTCCATGCACCTAATGTAAAGTGAAGTTGTGCCAGAACCCCTTCTTAATGAACGAAACAATAAAGCCATGTTATTCCATGTTGTGTATAAAATAAAGAGCAGGAAACCAAGGGGAAATATAATCCTGTATTGTTGCATAGTGTTAAACCACAGATTGTCCAACCATCATAGTTTTACACAGACAGTATACCCTTCTATAGCCATTTCTATAGACAGATATAAGGAGGTCACACCTTTACGATATTCATGCAAAAATGCTCCCATTTAAGGAGTGATATTTTTATTCACAAAACCGTTGATATCAACATTGTGAGCATAATCTTGTGAAATGATAAATTATTCTTGCCTGGTCTGTCCTTAAATAATATGGCATGTGTGATTTGCTCTTGCAAGTACTTTAGAAGTCATAATGAAAGACTCAAAACACACAAAAATAGGGTAGGGGTTCTAAAGGATAATAAACAACAGAAAATATAAAAGCAGGTCCAAATATGACTGAAAAACTATGATGCCAATCCGATCAGAAATCCTCCAGCAAATCCCCCCATCACGACAATATTGTTCTTCACAAAAATTTGAACCTATTGAGAAAAAAGTAAAACATGTGAAATACAACAATGACCATTTTTGATATAAAAGACATATAGTAGAAATCAAGTTTAAAATAAAAAGAACATAAGTTTCTCCACACCTCTTCCACCTTCGTGGTGACTTCTCTCGGGGGCTTGTCTACATTGAGCTTAAGCTGCTTCTTGGCTTTGTTGACATCCCGTTCCACTCTCTTCCAGTCCACTCTGATGTAGCCCGTGTGATTGGCAATCTAAAACAGGAAAGCACAGCAAAATGATGAAAAACCCTACTCTGTATACAAATAACGGAGTGCCCTAATTTCCCGACAATTAACCGCGGTATAACCCTGCGGTTACTACTTGGATAGGCCACTCCTGGGTTCAGAGCAATTCCAACCACTTGTGGATGATGTTAAATATCTTCACATAGACATTCTGAGAAAAATAATGGGACATCAGTGGAGTAAAGGCTTACTCTGATACCAGTGTAGTGAATAAAGGGGGTGAAGTCCCCCCTGCCCTTCTCAAACACGTTAATTCAGTGGTTGCCAGGGGATCTTTTAAGGACTGGACCTAATAATTTAGTGTCCATTCCCACACCAACACCATAACCATAACACTAAATAAACTCTTAATAAACGCGTGGTTTTCACTGTGAGTGGGAATGAAGTAGCCTATGTGTGTGTGTGTATGTGTACGTGTGAGGAGAGGATATAACATTTTTGCTTGAAATGCCCATCCCTAATTCACACAACTTCTAAATGGCTAGTAGCACTCGCACTACAACTACATGGCATTTATTTTTACGTGACAGAATGACGCAACACTGAATAAACAGCGGTTAATACACGGGTGTAGTCAATACACCGGTTTGTTTTATGAAATTACATGAAATACTGTAATGCAGTTTATATACGGTGCAGTTTATACTGTAGAAATACTGTAACACTAGACTGAATCTAGAGGTATGCGTATGTAAACCTCTGTCATCAAAGCACAGAGCCTCTGTCTTTCATGCCTGAAGACATAATGCAGTTGACAATGCAGGTTCTATTGGTGTCAGGACCCAGGCTTGGGAGTGGGGCTTTATGGGAAAGAGTGCAGAGGCTGGGGCATTATGGGCAAGAGTGCAGAGGCTGGGGCGTTATGGGCACGAGTGCAGAGGCTGGGGCGTTATGGGCACGAGTGCAGAGGCTGGGGCGTTATGGGCACGAGTGCAGAGGCTGGGGCGTTATGGGCATGAGTGCAGAGGCTGGGGCGTTATGGGCATGAGTGCAGAGGCTGGGGCGTTATGGGCATGAGTGCAGAGGCTGGTGGTGGGGCGTTATGGGCATGAGTGCAGAGGCTGGTGGTGGGGCGTTATGGGCATGAGTGCAGAGGCTGGTGGTGGGGCGTTATGGGCATGAGTGCAGAGGCTGGTGGTGGGGCGTTATGGGCAAGAGTGCAGAGGCTGGTGGTGGGGCGTTATGGGCATGAGTGCAGAGGCTGGGGCGTTATGGGCATGAGTGCAGAGGCTGGTGGTGTGAAGCTGTGAGATGCCTCATGCTTTAGTTCAGGTGAATACAAACAATTGCATCAACTTAGCATGAGCAGAGGGGATTGTGGGAAATGGAAGAAATGTAGCTTTATGTGAGGGTAGTAATGTATATTCATTCAACTTTCCTTATATTGTGCCACTGTGTACATATCTGTAGATATCTCTCTGAGAACTGTAACCCATGCCTCTCATAATGTCCTGTATTTTCTCTTCTTCCAGCTATCTACTGTATGTTTCTGTACACCATCTGCAGCCCACCATGTGGTGTGTGGTTTCAGGTATGACAGCATCATCTTTGTCAGCTAACTCACTTGATTGTCATGCTTGTCCTTTGGTTCACAACAATAGACATTAAGGCAACTGGAGTCATATGATCCCGAATGCGATTGTGAATAAGAAGAGTGAGTACTGATGGTTCTACTAAGGCATTGATTTATATGTCTGTCCATTTCAAAGGTTAATGGCTGGGGACTAAATACTCTAAGGGTACAACCCAAGGTTGGATTGATATAGCCACCTAAAGATATGTGTAAGGCAAGGGTGATCTGATTGTGATCTAAGGACCATCATTCTGACTAAGAAGTCAACCACTGTTGTATAAAATAAAATAAAAATAGTGATTCCCACAGTGAAACTACATTATTGAATGCAATACCTTCACAGACCACCGAGGGGCAGCGGAAAAAAAACCTGGTATAAAGGAACCCACATGTTTATTTGAAATTGTCTTACCTGAAGCAAGAGGAATCCTCCACCAACAGCTGAGGCTGCTAGCTTTCCAACTTTCTGGAACAGATAACCAGCACACCTAAATGGAAAAAAAGGAAAATTAGCCCTGTTTTCCACAGTGAACACTAACATATTTTTTCTTCTGCCAGTTTCATCCCCACACACACTGCAACATCAAAATGATGGTCAGGCATAAATAGACATGAGGAGAACCACTGTTCTTCCGAGCTAACAGCCTCAAGACCCTGAGCATTGGCATTGGGTCCCTGAGGTTGAGGACTTGATGTTCTTACACAGGCAAATATGAATGTTTAGAAAGAGAAACTGAATCAAGACCAACCAATTTGATAAAGTTAAAGTTATTTGGTAAAACTCACCAGCCAGTCAGTCCTCCAATTGCAATTTGTCCACCAACTGAATACTTCTCAGCCAAAGGCCTTGAATTATTTTTGCCAAACACCCGATTCCACCATCGCTGCTTCTTGACATAGTCTGCCAGTTCCTCAAGGGTTTCCTCAACTTCTGCAAGAAAGATCAACATTGTAAAGGCTAAAATTATATGTTCAAAACCTTTCTGAAAGTTGTTGCGATGAACATAGTACCTGTTTATGTGTTGAGGGCCTGGATGGATAAAGGGTGTTAAATTGTGCTCAGCAATTTTCTACAGAAATCGGGATTCATGATCAGTATCAGTATTCAAGGTCTTACAAGAAAGTGACAAAAAGTGCAAAGTCATTCTTCAGCTGGCAGACCCAGGTCTGCAATGGTTTGAAATCTGGCAACACCATTCGTTGGAGAGATTCGAGGTTTGAGGCAGATTAATAATAATTTCATTATAATTTCAATATGATTCAATACAATTTCATTTCTGATTGTAGAAGAATATAAAAAAGCATTTAGACTGAAGAGGGGTTTAATACATTTCCCTGAGAAATGTATCCAGATTTACTGGGGGATAGGTGAGAATGCAGAGTTCCCAGGCTCGGCCTATAGACAGACCTCACAGGTGAGTGGAGGATCACTGGACACAAAGGTAAGAAACCCCCCCTGAAGAGTGGCACAGCTGCAGGACATTCACCTCTTTAAGGAGAAAGTGAATGAGCAGACGACTGTACACTGTTTGTAAGCACAGTATATGTAGTGCCATAAGGCATTGATGTGGCATGACAAAACAATTCATTAATGAATGACCAACAGGGTTTTGAGATCAATCATGACGAAACGACACTAACAAAACTGAAACCTTGCTTAGGACAATTTAGTCTCATGTAAGCAATCTCTTGTTCAGGTCCCAACCGTGGGGACAGCCTAACAAAGACCAGTGATACTGTACACTACACCAATAAAGCTTAAATTAAAGACCAGTGATACTGTACACTACACCAATAAAGCTTAAATGTAAGACCAGTAATATTGTACACTGGACCAATAAAGCTTAAATTCCCAAGCCTTGACAGGCCAGATGAGTAGTTTCATTTTGGCTTTTTGCAGAAAACAACAAGTTATCTAATATTGACCTAATTTGCGGAGAAAACAAAGGCTTATGATTTGCATACAGTTATCACAAGATTATGGACAGAGAGCTAACTTTCATGTTATGGAAACCTCTACCTCCACCTAAGGGCCAATCCAGTTACTGGGGATTGTGAGTGGGATATTTACAATATTAAACAAGGCTGCATAGTCCACTTTTACAATGTGACATGTACATTAATCAAATGTCAGTGGTTTGTGGTCTGTGGTCTGATGCTAACTCATCTCTAAAAATCGAAAGGTTGGTGTGTGTGTGTGTGGTGCCAGCCATTATGAAGTGGTCACATGCTTATCCTTATAGTGTCCTGCCTTCAAACCAAAAGAATCACTTTCCATTATCTGTGTGCACAAAAATCTAACACAACAATGTTACATTGTTACTTAGCAATCAAAGGTTTGGTGTGCCTCTTCCAAAGATTTCAGGTTCTGCTGTCATGTGCCTCATGTCTACACAGCCCCAAAACATGGAATAGAAAGTTGGCAGACAGTAGCCAGGAAATACTAATTACATTTAAACAGCCTTTCCTCAGCTCCAAATGTCACTCCGTTTGCGGGGGGCAGATTTGGAATGGCATCAATGTTTACGTAAGTGTTTACTCGTAGTCAAGGAATAACTGGTGACTCATTGGAACACAATATCCCCATTTGCTCCTGCCAAAAAGCCTAGGAAAAGACACGACTATTCGGCAACAGAGCAAATAGCCTCTGTAGCAAGTAGAAAAAGCAACTTAAAATATTACTGCCGTTGAAATTATATAGAACAGTTACATTTGGTGCTCATCTATGGATTAAAAACGTTCTTTCAAAAACTGTCAGAGCTAGCTATGATTTTGACCCTGCAGGCCATGACCTAGCAAAGTTATTTCTTAGCGTTAGCTATGGTCAAACGATAAACAGCATTGGCCAGAGGCAACGCCAGTTCTAGTACTTCCAAAAGTTATACTTTCTAAATCGAAGTAAAGACAATGTGGGAATATAGGCGTGTTTACTAACCTTTCTTATCAGCCATAGTTGTTTTCACCTGCGTGTAACCAGCGACAATAACTAAAATTTCAATATGGCCACCATTCGTCATTTTATCAAAATAAAAGTCGAAACCTTATTATTAGAAGTGACGTAGAAACAGTTGGAGGTTGGAAAATACAAACTAAGATGGGGAAATGCTTTTTTGTGTTTTGCCGGGAAAGCAACCAATTGTGCTCCCTTGACATGGTGAAATAAACATGTTCTTTTACTAAATGTATAGCTATTGAGGCCTGATTCGCCTTTGGAGGTATCAGGGCATCAATAGCCCCAGCCGACTTGTAGGCCAGTAGTCTTCGCCTAGAGCTACCATCCCTATGTCGCCTTAACTAATAAGGAATCAAAGGTTACTGTCAAAGTGTAATCATCATGCAGTTCCATAGTGGAACAAGTAAGGAGTAAAGAGTGTGTGTTATGACTTATGAGCAGTATGAATACAATAATTTTCTTCGGCAATAAGGCCTTTGGTGTAAGATGCAACTTTGACTTTTAATAGATTAAATGGATAAATAAATCATAATGAACAACAAACACCTGAATGTTGTGTAGGGAGACTGGGTACAGTCCACAAAAATCGACAAAGTGTCGCTTTCATTTGAACATATGTGCAACATACACCTCGTCTCTGTATTTACCTCACCAATTCAAGCTCATGCCCATTTTTCTCTAATGTTCACTAAATGCAGGAGTGCCATTGGGGACAGTTGCAACTGTGGGCGAGGACAATTGTAGCATGTCAGTTCGAAAAGGTAAAGTAAAATGCACAGCGACAGTCGTGCATTATTCAAACCAAAATAGTGGTGGATAAAGGTTCTTCTGTAAGTTGTAGATTTTACAGTTTTTTTTCAAAATGCCAGCTGTTTATAAACTAAGGGCGTCACATTTTTTTCAATATTTTTGCTAGTTACCTTGCTGTTGCAACCAATTGTATGTAATGCATGATAAGATAATTGGAACATAACACATGTGTGCAGCTAATAATTATACTAGCATCTAGATCAGAATTCACTGCACAACCACTGGTTACTTGTGTTCCTGTCAACACACATCAATTGTGCAGTTAAAATGTTGCAAAACTTAAAAAGTTACAGATTTTGCCCTATAACCTTTGACAGAGATTGAGAGACAAGCTGACATTTGGAATGTAGCATGCTGGTGCCATCATACATTGTTTGAGTTTCATCGCATTACATTAGACACTAGATGCGAATTTAAGAATATGACTGTCCTCTAGTTAATGGCTCACTTAATCATTTCATGTCTTCATTTCATACTTGAGGAGCCTGCTAAAATAAAATAAAAATTGTAGATGCAACAGTCTGCACTGTATTTATCTAGGGTAGTTAGCAGCACAGCAGGCATATAGTATGTTGGCAATAAGTTGAAACTGAACTTTGAAGTGGGCTTTTATTTTGACGCTTTTTGCCGCCTATTGTCGCTAGCTCCACGGAAACTGTCTTCTAGCTGCTTCGTACTCGTTTTTTGAATGACGTTCACTCATACGAGCACTACTGCCACCTGCGAGAAAGACTAGGAAACTGGCTTTCTCACCCTTCAGCCACCTATGCTCACCTGCTACCCTCCAAGGTTCTTATAGGGGGGCGACTATTATATTTGACCTAATTCGGTATCATGAAGGGATTAAAAAAACACTACGATTCCACAATCCCCTTTACTTACCTGCAGAAAGATGTTTCACCGTTACTGGCCTACTCTTAAAGACCTACTTAGCCTACTTGCTTCAACCCATTAAACACCACACACCAAAAGTACTTAACTACAGTTTGAGGAGTCAAGCAGACATCACATTAGCCATTTCTATATTTACTCATGACATTCAAGGTAGTCATTCTGAGTGCCCCAATTCTACCTGACCTGAGTCTCTTCCCTTCTATCCCTCAGAGAAAGAAATCATTTTATGATAATATAACAATTCCTCCAGTACCAGTTTGTCCCTGTTTTAGCCACAAGGGTAGAATTGGTAAGGATGTTCAGAGTAGAATTTGGAAAACTACACATATCAACTAACTGGTGAAACGATAAGGTAAATGAGGTGGTGTGGTTTTCTGCTCACCAACCTGCATATGAATTGAACTCTAAACCAACGACAGAACTACACACACAAAATACAAAACTTCTCATACCTCTCGGAAAATAAAGACCTTCAAAACACTCCATTCATCTATCACCACCACATTATAGAATAAATGTTTTGAATGAAATGGTATTTATTTGATTCGTTTTTATAAATTAACTACTCACTATTGTGTAATATCAAAAACACTATTTTCTTTGTAGGCTTCTGTGGTATTCTGACACACAATTGTTACAGTGAACTACCATATATAGTAGTTTATATCCCAAAGTTTTCCCAAAACACTATGGACGGAGTGTTGCATATACTAGACAATATACCAGAATAATCTGCTGAAAAAGATCATTAAGATCTCATTCAGTGACCAATCAAATACAAGCCCATTAAGGGTGCTCAGGGGTGACGAAGCCCTTTGACTACTGAACGTGGTGAAGCCCTTTGACTCTACTGAACGTGGTAAAGCCCCTTGACTCTACTGAACGTGGTAAAGCATGCTGTTGTGGCCAGCAGACACATCACTTATGGTACAGGAAATACGATATACATTCATTAATGGTACCCCTCTGTATATGACATATACAAAATACAAAATTGCCTAAGGCTAATAGTGGCCAAATGTATTACTCACTGGAAAACTAAATCAGTGATGTCATGGTCAACAACACTCAAAGGGCACATGCACCCTCAGATTTATTTACATGCATTTACATTAATGTACTTCTTGATAGTATTTAGTTTGGGTTTTTTGTATTTCTTGAAATCAGGTTGATAATTTGAGGTCCAAAAGCATTTTAGGTCATTGATCGATTTTCATTCCAAATGTGTTGTGTCTAATGAACTCCACAAGCTACTTTTCTTCACTTCACTAGTAACACTTGAATTATTTCCCTGTAAACATAAATGAGCATTGTAAATAAACGTGTATGTATACACTACTCTGTCAATTGTTAAAACTGTCATGGTTATTGAATGTGACTGAATATAAAATGCTGAATAGACTAAAAGTCTAAAATATCATAAGTATCACTTGTCATTGAACAGAAAAATGACCGCAGTAGTTACTCCTTGAATACGCACACGCACACACCTCACTTTGACACATAGGTCATAGCACTTGAAAGGTGATGACATTTACTTCACCCAGACTGTACAATTTGGTACCACAGCACACAACCTTTCTATGTTGTGTATACGTATACACATTTCCTATGCACAGATCCTATTCATTTTCACAATCAAAAAATGCCTTTCAATAAAACACATATTTGACTAAAGATAAAATACAAATGAATGACTAATTACTCTGCAAGCTCTTGAAATTGTATTCGTACTTGATTTTTACAAGCTGTAGTTCTGCATGAGAAAAAAAATGGCAGACCTCTTGATTATGTCTTGCTGAACAGAGAGCCCAGAAGAGAAACCACTAAAACACATCACCACACAGACAAAGGTATCAAACACTTGTACAATTCAGATTAGTTTTTAATACCAGTAAGCACTTAATGTGCATGTACACTCAAAATACATTTATAGACAAAAAAAAAACCCAAACCCACTGGTTTCTTCATGGGTCCAAGAGGTGTCCATTTGTTTATGAGGAGTTATTGTCCACCTTACTCATCTGTTTTAGATCAGTTTTCGTCATTTTCATTCCAGTCCTAAAAAGTAGTTAATTGCTTGTACTAGTCCAATTATTACTGGTTGCCATGCAACCAGATAGCGAAGCCAGTCCAAGAGCTGTCCATACATAACATGTGGCCTTTCCCATCTAAAGCTCAAATTAAGGAAACAAAATATGCTTCATAGTATTACAAATACTGTCACACACACACACACACACACACACACACACACACACACACACACACACACACACACACACACACACACACACTCTCTTTGGGTAAACCTTGGTGGATGGAGGCCTAAAATAATGCCTGAATAGAACACATGCCCCTCCATATATTTGAAGTGTGATTAAATGTGACATCGCCTACATCTACTGGCCTTTAGACACTGAGCCTAATTCAGACACAAATTGGTGCGAGGACCCCAAAAGATGTTAACAGTGAAAATAAAGAAGGTTATGTATAGCGTGACTAACCTATAGGTCTTTACAGACACAGCCATGCTCCATGTGCTTCATGAGACGTCACATGGCTCAGAGAAAAACAAACAATCCTGATCGTACGCCAAAGTGTTGAAAAGTAGAAATGAATAGTCTAACCTGACCTTTGACCTGACAAAAAAAGGTTTGAATGCGTTCCTCAACATTTATAAAGAGATGCTCACTAGTTGAAATGATTCAATTATTGCACAAAATGAATACTTACACCATAATTATGAAACCCTCTGATGTGGGCCAACACATAACTGAACAGGGAAAAGACAGGGAAAGGATACGGGTTGCTGAACATTCTTTTCAGGTCCACCTTCTCTTTGCAGTATGGGCAGGTCTGTTTCTTCCCCACGATGCACCAGCCTCTTATGCAGAACTCATGGAATCTGGTGACAAGGGTTAAGGGTCCAAGCTATAGTTCAGGGCAGAACATCTTATTCACTTTAGCTCCGTATCTACAGCCAAGTTTAACTCAAAACTTTTTGAAAGGATACACATGGTTGCAGGACAATCTGTAGGTGTTTTCGATAATGCCCTCTTCGCTGACATCCACCAGGATTGGCTGTCCGCAAACGGCACAAATGTTGTCTGACAGGTGTTTGGTAGGCATACCAGATGTTGTATAGTACTGAAGAGAGTGGAGAACAGAAGCGAATGCACCCCTTCAATTTCAAACAATTAAAAATTGTATAACCTTGCATTATTTCTACTTCTTCTTATCAGCGCCATTTTGTGAGTAACTCATACTTTATCTCAATCTGCTTCCCAAAGCGCATATCAAAAATGGGAGAGCTTCACAACTATCAATGGCCTCTTAATTCTCATCTAACACTGGACAATCATTTGTAGGTTTAAAATACAGCCAAATCTTCAAAAGTATCTTATGTTATAGTTCGTTATCACCATCCCTTGACTCACCCCAACGGTGGAGGCCATGAAGTCGGCACACATCTCTGCAAAGTCCCGGCCAAGGACCCCGTAGTAAAGACCATAGAAGAGCAGAGACACACCAAAATCCATCGCATCTTCTGGCTTTATCCTGGGAAAAGAATGGAGGAGCCCATGACATGGGGAATTTGAACAGGTAAACCAGGAAAACATTCACTAGTGCAAACCCAAACAAAATGCTTCAGTATGGTTTAACAGTGTAACTGACAATTTACATTTATTTTAAGATATAGTATCCCTTACAAAGATGTATTTAAGCAATATGACATGGGTGGGTGAGGTTAAGTACAGGATATCCCCATGACTGTGATTACCTCATCAATTCCCATAGTTACGGATGCCATTAAAACAATTGTACTGCACAACTTACCTAAAAAGCAGGTTAAGGCCAAAAAGGGTAAACATGATGACGGTATATCCAATTATCCCTGTGGTGTAGCTGATCTTGTACAGCAAGAGGAACCACTTATATACAAGCCTGTCCAGGGACACAATAAGGTTCTTAATCACACAGTTTACAGAACTGATAACAGAAGAACTAAAGGAATTAAACATCGCTGTGTACATTAACTGAATATGAGTAGAAGTGACATGATTTCCACTCAACAGAGCTTTTTCCATAATCAAGCTAGTGTTACAACTGGCCATTCTGCATGGAGTAAATGCTAGTTGAGAATATGAATAAGTGAGGTTATCTTACGCGGACTCATCCACGTGGATAATTCATGTCTGGATCAAGGCTGGATCCATGCTTTTAACTTGGGTCTCTCTCGGTTAAGGCGGGTTTACAGTATGACAAGTAACATCCCATTACAACTAACTGATCAGTGACAAAGAAATTAGTAAATTCTATACGAATATACAGGAAGTAACGGGGAATTCCAATACTCTACACAAGCTTACTTCATTAGATACAAATAGAACAGACACAAGTAGAGCAGCACAACTGCTTAACCAAAGTGCCTCTGAGTCGGAATGATCAGTGCAGAGGTGATTAAAGGGGTTCTGATGATCAGTGCAGAGGTGATTAAAGGGATTCTGAGTCTGAGTGAGCAGTGCAGAGGTGATTAAAGGGGTTCTGAGTGATCAGTGCAGAGGTGATTAAAGGGGTTCTGAATGATCAGTGCAGAGGTGATTAAAGGGGTTCTGAATGAGCAGTGCAGAGGTGATTAAAGGGGTTCTGAGTCTGAGTGAGCAGTGCAGAGGTGATTAAAGGGGTTCTGAATGATCAGTGCAGAGGTAATTAAAGGGGTTCTGAGTCTGAATAGACAGTGCAGAGGTCATTAAAGGGGTTTTGAGTGATCAGTGCAGAGGTGATTAAAGGGGTTCTGAGTGATCAGTGCAGATGTGATTAAAGGGGTTCTGAGTCTGAATGAGCAGTGCAGAGGTGATTAAAGGGGTTCCAAAGTTCTGTGTGTGTGCGTGTGCCCTGTATGCACCACTCCAGCCACACATACATGTACATTAATAGACAGTGTCTCTCTGTGACGATGTGCCGTCATTACATATGTGCTCTGACTGCCATGCCATTGAGCCTGGCTCTTTGGCATTGCAGGTTTGGCACCCTGTAGACCCGGGTGTAAGTCCAGGTTGGGTGACTACGCTCTCCCTTCGCTACACTCTCTTTAGCTAAAATGTTAGCTGCTGTTTGTAAATAACGACTCGTACTATGTGGAGACACAGGCTCTAGGACACAGTGCCTCTTTCTTGCTCTTTGCTCAAAGTCTTGTCAAAGTCAGAAAACCCTTTGACCTATTTAGATAACTCAAGGTGGATAACTAAGATAACAGGTTCACTTCAAGCAACCAGCAGCAGCTCTGCTATGAGCCAAATTTGAATGGCCTGTTTCTCTCGTCACAAAAGTGCATAGCAGTGGCTTAGCCAGTAATGTCCCAAATTGAAATACACAATAATTCAATCGGCTTACAAACAATTGAAGAGTTTCTGCGGCTGAGGGCGACTGATGAAGATGCAGGAGCAAAAGTTGAGAAATTGAGTATTTCAGACCCTTTGAATGTTCAACACTAACAGGAAAATGGACGGAGCACGCTTGGTTAACCATGGGCTGTGGGTCCGTACGCCACGCCACCACCGGAAGCCTCGGAGGTTGTGCTTAAGGCGGGCACTGGGCTTAAGGGTTTAAGGGTGCTTAAGTCTGATTTGACTGAGGGGGGGGGGGGGCGTGTGCACTGGAGGTGGTCCCACTTAGGTGTAGGCTGAGGTTCCATGATCAGGCTCCAAAGCCATATCTATAGGCATGCGTTCAAGCAAATATGCATCAAAATTCATTTTTAGAAAATCAGAAATCTGCCATCCCTTTGTACAGCCTTGTGAAGACACTGAAATGATTAAGGGATTTTGTCCCGGTTAAAATTTTGAGGACCAAACTCTTTTTAAAGACATAAATTACAGCGCAAGAATGGTATCCATAAGGTTACAAGTTTGTCTAAGTTTGTATTAGAAACTTAACTCCACATTTAAGATGTATCCTGATTTACAAATCTTTTTCTACACCAAGGTTATTAAGTATGGTTTTGTTTGACTTAGAGCAGGTCTCAATGTCATACAGTGGTTTTGACTCATAACATCCACTTTCTTTGTGAATAAGGAAGATTTTGCAACAATTCAACCTTTCACCTTGTAATAATGTGTTAGCTAGTAAGCAAGCCAACATGCATCGTTGTGAGGTTACTAACGTTCATGGAGATCATAGAGTGATATTTGTGAAGTAGAGTTAGATATTTGCTTTGTTTTAATTGGTTTTCATATGTTTGGTTGAATGTAACAGGAGGCAACCCATTACTTGGACATGTCTGGTGACCAGTGAGACGCTATTAAAACACGTGGTGAATACATCTGCCCACTTGACTGCCATCTTGGAATTATATCAGTCACACAAAACTAAGCTCCCATCTACTTGAATTGGTATACACCTCACTGTAAAATTGGCGACCAAGATGAAATGTCAAAATGAAAATCACCAGTGATATCCACAAGAAATGCTTGCCTAAGTTGTTATATTTGGCTCCAATAAAAAAAAAAACATATTAAGAAATAAAAGCCAAATTTGTTGCCGGCCACTACACATGCGCATATTGCCATAACGAGAGGGGTAAGGTTTGACAGCACCAACCTCTTTTACGGTTCTGTCTATTGTGGCAGTGACAATAACCAGACCCAGGTTGATCACACCATAGACCTCAAGGGGTCCGTGTTGCCATTTTGATGTACTTTCTGTCCAAATAAGGAAATCTGGATCAAATGAAAAGTGAATGAAATTGAAAAATGGATTTGCGATATCATTGAGGTCGTGGTTTGTGTTTAACGCAAGCTTTTCAATCTTCAAATCTACATTTCTCTTTAGAGTTTCAGTGTCAACACTTGAAAGTTCATTAACAGCTTCTGTGGCAGTTCATCTGCTAGGGCGACAGTGGTACAGGAGGTAGATAAGTCGTTTAGTAATCAGAAGGTTGCTAGTTCGATTCCCTGTCGAAGCGTCCTTGAGCAAGACACTGAACCCCTAATTGCTCCTGATGTGCAGTGTGCCATCAGTGTAAATGTAAAATGTGTATACATTGTAAGTCGCACATATGTAAGTCGCTTTGGATAAAAGCATCTGCTAAATGACTAAATGTAAATGTATATTGACTGTAAATTCTTACACAACAATACCATGGGTTAGCGTTAGAATGTTAGCTAACCAATAAGGTGAACCCATGAATACCAAACAATAATGGAGAAATTGATGAACTCTGATGATGGGTTGACCCCTACCTGCTCAGGGCACTGGATCTGTCAGACATTAGCTGCAGTCGGGAACCCTTATAAAAAAGAACTTTGTTATATTGGCTAAAACGGTTTTTGTCCTGAGAGTAGTACATGAGACAGATTATCTGTAAAATAAATAAATAATCAGGTTCCTCTGCTTCCACCTAGTGAGTGCTCCTAAAGTCATTTGCAAAAATCCACCACGACCAAATCAAAACAACCAATCAGAACTCTGAGGAGTGTCTATAAGAGTGTCAATCACCACTGTTGAACACGGTGTGGGCAGCCCTCTTCCCCCACACATCCTCTCACTTGGTCAAGCTCAATAGCTTCAGTGAGCAGCGGAAACTATGGGCCTACAGGACCTGAAAGGATTCCAAACTGATGCCGAGTTGGCCACATTCTGCTTGACAGGTAATCAGCCCTGCTTGAAAAAAGTTAAGACTTTAGACTAAGATGGTAATGGTTACTGTTACTGTGACATTGCAGTTGGGCTAACATTAGCTTGTTTCTGATGCTAAGGCTACTGATTAGCGTTGTTTTATTTGAAAGTTGCTGAAAATATCTTTGTGAAGTGCCCAGGCATTGGTTGTATGGGTTTGGTGTTTGTCCTGATAATTATGTGTGCCTGTGCTCAAACAGCTAAAGTGGTTTACTGCTTATTTAGCACGAGTTTCTGTTACCAAACGAACACCTAAGCACTGAAATAAGTGTGTGCTAGTTCTTTTACTGAACAGATATTGCTGTAGATTACGCGTCACGGCAGCCTCCTCTGTGGGGAGGGGCTTTGAAGGCGGGGCTGGAGTACAGCGCAGAGGACAGGGAAGGGGCCTGGAAGTTATACTCGTTCTCATTTCCAAGCTGCAGCGTGTTACTGTTACTGTAACCTGATCTTTTCACAGAGTGTCCGTCTCATCTACTACGGTCAGGACATAGTTAACAGTTTGAGCAAATATGAAAAAAGTAATTTTTTTTAAGGGGTCCCTACTGCGGCTTTAATACTTAGCGTATTTAATGTAGGGAAATAATATGAAGGCTAGTACATTGTTGCTGTTGTGTGTGATCAAAGCAAATAAACAACAAAAGTCATGGTCATAAAGTCTTAAAATATGGTGGAGGAGAAGGCTTATCAACTGCATCAAAGCCCCATTTTTAAATCGAATTTGAAGGGCAGATTTCCTCCGCCTCAGGGCTTTTGGTCCAGTTTGGGTACCATGGTTACCAGAATGCCACCCAAACTCACACTGGGGTGCACATGACTTGCTTGCATGATATATCTTCAGAAGGGAATCCAGTATCAGATAAGACTCATTTATTTTGGTGTATTTACAAATCAGACAAAAATACACATAACATGGTTAGCAAACCTAGCTACAGTTGGCAGGGCCTTTTAGGAGGAGGACAAAGGAGTTGAAAATGAAAGGAAAGTTGTTTAAAGAGGAACAAATAAAGGAGCAGTGATGGTTTTGCCAACAAATGTTTGCCAAAAGCACGTTTTTGGTCATATTTCAATTAATAATAATTCTTCTTGAAAAAAAGATAACACATACATATGGGAGATGGTTCTCATCTCATTGTGGTTTAAAAGTGAAGGCATTACCTTGGGGTGGTAACCACCAACGGCTTTCGTGTGGCACGGAAGGTAACAAAAGCCGTCACCATGGAGAAGATGAACCAGGTTATGAGAAACCGCCACCAGTGCAATTTAGTGGTGAAGTAGAGGGGTACTATCCACATCTGGAATAATGTTATCATCTGTAAAGGAGTAAAAAAAAATTAATAAAAAAATAAATGTATTAATAAAGCCTTAACGCATTACTGCCATAATGAAAATGCCCTTATCAGTCACAGTCTGAAGACCTGGAGAGAAATGTATCAATGGCATACATATATATGTGCACATAGACGCATTCTATGCCCTTTGCTCCTGTGGTCCATAGAAATCCAGTTTTGTTTGTAAAAAGAGATTCCTGCATCACAGAAGGCCCCCACAAGTGTTTAAGGAACTTTAAGTTAGCTAACACTCTGTAACTTACTGATGCCATCTGCAGATAGTATTCAGATGATTATTAATGACCAAACATTAACTTATGACCTACAACCAATCAGTTAATGAAGCAGATTGACATGAAGACAGTCAGGTTTATGATAAGTCATAAACAAGATAGAAGAAAAGAGTCCAAATGGCATATGTCTTTTCCAGTGTGCACATTTCATTTCTACTATGAACTGGATCTAAAGTATCAGACTTCCTGTGGCAGGGAATGGTGTGTGTGGGGACAGGGACGTGTGTGTGGGGACAGGGAATGGTGTGTGGGGACGTGTGTGTGGTGACAGGGAATGGTGTGTGGTGACAGGGAATGGTGTGTGTGGTGACAGGGGACGTGTGTGTGTGGGCACAGGGAATGGTGTGTGTGGTGACAGGGGACGTGTGTGTGGTGGGTGACAGGGAATGGTGTGTGTGGGGACAGGGAATGGTGTGTGTGGGGACATGTGTGGTGACAGAGAATGGTGGGTGTGGTGACAGGGGACGTGTGTGTGGTGACAGGGAATGGTGTGTGTGGTGACAGGGAATGGTGTGTGTGGGCACAGGGAATGGTGTGTGTGGTGACAGGGGACGTGTGTGTGGCGGGTGACAGGGAATGGTGTGTGTGGGGACAGGGAATGGTGTGTGTGGGACATGTGTGGTGACAGGAATGGTGTGTGGTGACAGGGGACGTGTGTGTGGTGACAGGGAATGGTGTGTGTGGTGACAGGGAATGGTGTGTGTGGTGACAGGGAATGGTGTGTGTGGTGACAGGGAATGGTGTGTGTGGTGACAGGCATATCAATGGCTTCATCATACCCCTGCACAACCTTGCAACACAAGGCGCCACCATATGGACAGGAACTGGTGGCAGAACCCTACTGACATCATAGTAGTCATCTCAAAGGGCTAGATCATTCCCCAAAAGACCAGCGATCACAAACAGCAGTTTAGTTTGTTAAGGCTGTGCCACTGTGACATTTGCATATAATACCTAGCACAGCATCGACACACTTTAGTCCCAGAGAATGTCCGGAGAATGACTTGGAGGTAGTTCTAGAGGGGGGCCTCTGGATGTGATCCAATAGCATAGAGAGATGTCACCACAGTCAGGTAGCCAAATCTGTTTAAGTTACTCTCTATGTTTGTAATTCATTACATTGTGAATGTCTGTGAAGCATTTCCCTCTCTACCAACTGGGTTTAATGGGTATGGATTCATTTCATGATATTATGCTGTAATATCCTCTGATTTAAAGCAAAACTGCCAAACAAGCCAACAAGGACACTATGTGCACCTGGGAGCTGTAGACAAGATTATTTAACCACAGTTTCGTAAAACAACTTGGCAGCTATGGAAATTAATATCAAACATGTTATGGCTTTGCTTGGTTTCAAATGGGGCAAATGGGTGCAAAGGGGCAGAAGAAGGGCAGAAGGAGAGAAGAAGATTTTCTGCATCACATTCACATGAAAGAAATGGTCCAAATATTGACTTACGTTGTAAGATTTGGGATGTCTCTGCTTCCACTGCACCAGCACGAGTTGAGCGATGACGAGTGTGACGATGAGGATGAGGACCATCTCAGCATGCATGGCCTCGTGCCCCTTATGCTTGGCGTGCATCCTAGCATGCTCTAACCTGGGACGCACAAGACATAACATATTATTATCATCCTGCAAAGTAACTCATTTGTATTTGCTACAAGTTTGAAGCACACATAGAGTGAACATTTTGTCAGATACAGACCTCCACTTCTCCTCTGGTGAAAGCTGGGACATATCAATCTGCTGCGGGGATGGAGAGCATACATATTAATGGTTTCACAGAATATTTTACACTTGAATAGATGGGATAAAATGAGACAGCACTGGATCACTTCAATTAAGTAATTTACTTAAAGGTCTTAACTATATTTCTTGAATTTGTCTAAAGATAGGGTTTGTCTTGAAATAGTTCCACTGAAGAAATAAAATTGGCACTTCCAGTGTTATTGGTATGGACCCTGGCTGGTCCACCCATTAATAAAAAGTTTTGTTTTGGTTTATCTTTCCCATCTGATTTGATGACCAGTAAGCCAAGTGTTAACCCGATTTCGGACAGCATGCAACCTTGGTCACCAGCAAACCGTGACCAGCCCACGGTATCCTATCAGTAGCAGATTCGTGTCATGGGCTGACTCGTAGTGTTGAGGAAATAGATATGTAACACTCGTGTTTTACACTGATTCAAAATAACTTAAAATAAAATCATGCGACACAATTACAAGGCCGAACAGGAGTTTAATAAGCTAACATTGGCTGATGCTGTTATCATTTGACTGACATTTCGTCTAAAGGTAGACTAACGTTAGCTAGCTATGATAACTGATTAGCTAGCTAGATGGCTAGCTAAGGAATACATGCACCTAGCCAGGTAGCAATAAGTAATTTCATTCATCACGGACATATAGAGTATGTTATATGCCTACCACGGGCTCTTCGTCGTGATGTCCATGACCATGATTGTGTTCTACACCGTCTACCTCCACTTCAAACACCCCCGCCATCTTCGCAAGAACTAACAACTAGCTAGCTAACTACCTTAGAGCTATTCAGTAGCTAGCTGTGTAACGTTATGTACAGACAGATCTTTTCGTTGTGTCGCCGGTATGATTCATCAGCAAATTATTTTTCTTTCCTGGTTAAGTAGTCTTGTAGTGGACGTTGTGTGGTTCATTGTAACAATTACATCGACGGAACCTTGCAAGCAGTGCACTCAATGAATAGTGACAACTGAAAACCCTCCTCCGTGTGTTTTCTCGGACACCGGAGTAATATAACCAGGATGTGAAGGAGAGACCCGAGTGTGCGAGTGTGCGTCGTCCGTACACGAAGCCAACTGGTAATCCATGTCGTCCATGATAGTAGGACCCAAATTAGTAGATCAGGGTTTGAGTAGGGGTTTAAATATGAGTTACCCTAAATTCAGTCATAAATGAATCTACAAATAAATAATAGATTATGGATTATCTTTCTTAGCTCAAACTAACTATCCTTCAGGAACAATGTTGTTGTCATTTTGGACAAAATTATTCTAATACAATGTTATATGAATTGGTCTTGAAAATGCCTGTTGTTCAGTCTGTGTTTTTTTTTACAATGAAATTGTAGTCCGTAACTCATTCGTCTTAAAATAATTACCGTGGTGTTTAACATAAGGACTGTGATTACACCTAAAGTCCTTATCTGTTGTACCACCACCTTCAGCTGACAGCCAGGTATACTCCAGACCAGCAGTGGCACAATAGAGAATACCCTACCTCTCCTTCCAGTCCTTTAACAGCTTCATTTATTGTCAGCCTCTACTTCCCTATCCTGTGTTCACCTTCTCTTAACTACACTTTAATTAAAATGAAAAGTGACACATGCATGTTTAATGCATAATCAACTGTCATCATTAGGTTACGATTTATGTTTACATATTAGTAAACCACACTTATGCGTATCAGTATATATCTTGAACATCCCTGTCCAGCCCCTCTCCTTTGCCCTACCAACAGCCTATGATCTTCCAGTAACAGTGATGATCTACCAGCCCTTTTTTTCTGGATATCTTGCCATCTCAACCTTAGAGAACCCAGGCGAGAGCTATATTAAACCCCATCATTTCACTGGCAAAAAAAAAACCTTACCATCTCTTAACTTAAACTCCATCTTAAAACTGCCAGAACTATTAACATGTTATGGTAGATCCCATATCCAATAATTAACCAACATGAGACATGTGCAATATTACTGTACCTGTAATGGTCATGGCAGCTCTCAGAATTGTAGATGCCATAAATGTTGTATTAATAACATGACACTAAAGCGTGCCATCTTGGATGGGCACCTGAAAGACCAAAGGTAGGCCTACTCCTGGTTTTATGACCGATATGGGTTGTTCCATTTGTCCAAGTTCATGGAAATGACAAAGAACATTTTCATGTGAAGGCGGACTCAGCCACACAATCACACACCCCCCCATCTTTAGACTGAGTGATAGTATAGTAGCCTAGTTATGATCCTCCACCAAACATCTCAGGACACCATGGTAGTTGCTAAATATTTATTTCAGGTCACTGAAATGCAGTGCAAATGATCTATACAGAGGTAAGAGTTAATGCAACAGTTTTATTTATTATTCATCAGAAAAAAAATAGTTTAATAAAAAAAAAACAGATGACCATTAAAAAAAAGCACATGACAGAGCTCCTGTATACAATCAGAAAATGCACCCACGTGCCAAGGATATGGTTGAATTTATTGCAAACGATTGTACAATATGATAAATATGAAGAACACAATGTGAGACAGCCTGTATCTTACACATACACCTGGTGACGTGGTAATCAAATGTCTACAGTATGCTGAAGCTCTGAATAGCTGAGCCATCATAAAAAGGTGACTCGTCACAGGGCAGGGGCAAACTGGCTTAGATATGAGAAAACTACAGCTGGGCCACAATCATTTACAAGGAAGGTTTAAGAACCACACATCACACAATCATCACGGTTCTCTAAGGAACACACCATAGCTGCCCTGTTCCTCTCCGTTGTGTCTTCCTCGGTTCTGTTGGGGGTCTTCAGGTTCTCTTTGTTCAGAGTAAACTGGATTGGGTTGGCTGCAGGCTTGGTCCTCAGGTAGTACATGCCAGTTTTTAGACCCTGTATTAAAGATCATTGTGAATTAAAGAGTTTCATTTAAAACAACACTCCGGTTCAATACCAACCATGTTGGCCTGTACTTTTTTGTGTATATTTAATCACAAATGACTAGACAACACTTTTTACAACATTGTAAGGTATTCAATTTTAAACACATTTGTGGAAACAGTCTTAAACCACACAGAATAATGTTTGCTAAAAAGCTGTTAAATGTGTCGTCGCAACCTATTTAAAACCCTCGGAATCAAAAATGCATTGAAACGTGTGAATTTTTACATTTGAATCTCCAAGAATGTCCATTTAATTAGCACAAACCTGTTTCCAGCCATAAAAGTGCATGCTCGTCAGTTTTCCGTAATTAGGCTCTGCTACGTGGATGTTGAGGGACTGGCTCTGGTCAATGTAGGCTCCTCGGTCAGCTGACATTTTGATGATGGTCTTCTGCGAGATCTCCCACACAGTTTTGTAGAGCTCCTTTATATCCGCTGGGATCTCTTCAATTTCCTTCAAAAATATTGACACAGTACCAATTTTAAGGTTCAATGTACAGTACATCATTTTCTTTTCAACAAAATTACATCCAAGACCATTTACTATCAGAGTCTCCCATGAAAGCGGCAAACACGCATGTCCATCTAGTGAGTGCTTTCACCATTGGACTGACAAGAAGGACGCAAAAGTTAAGTGGATGATAAAGAGGTTACTGGTTGTTCATCAGACCTACCTGGATGGATCCATTATGGGAGATGAGCTGGTTTTTCATGTCCTCGTTCCAAAGGCCTCGCTCTGTCAGGTCTTTGAGTAGGTGAGGGTTCACAATCTTAAAAATTAAATCAGAGGAACAATGATCAGCTATGGCACTTCTTTACAGTGGATCAGACATAGTTCTGCTTGTGGCTCACACAAGAATCATTGACCCTTGCTTAATAAGGGAGATAAATGGGTTAATCCAGCATTCTATTAACTGAAACAACATTACAATTTGAACCCATTGGTTAATGTAAACACCAAACTGGCTTAAGAACTCAACATGGTGTTGACACGCAGACATCAACGTCTGTGTGACACCTTAGACCTCCGGTTGACCAGGTGTTGGCAGAGAACAAGGTCCTATTTGATTCATTTTGTCCAGCTTTGTCAAGACCAATTATTAATATTCTTGCGTTATGGACCAATGGAATTCTCAAAACACAAGCAGTAGATGAAATGTACTCGTGCCAACAACCTCTGAATGTTAAGTAAGGCAGTGCCAGGTGCCAAGTTTGTTTCTTCCTGAAAGGTCCAGAGGTATAGCTTATTGTTTTAGCTTACAATAGAGCCTGACTGATAAATCATCGTGCTGATATCAGTGAACAGTGGATACATTACTGAAAAGCTGAAGATTGATCCTTCAACTACATTAGCAGTGTTGTCATTGCATAGTTTGTCCATCAGAGGGCGCATTGCAACTGTCAACACACTTGGTTCACTCACTATGAATCTCAGCTGGCCCCTGAACAGTACAATGGAGTCGTCTCGGTAGGGTCATAACTATTTGATAATAAATTGCAAAGCAGTATATTGACATTCCTGCTTAACATAGAAACTTTGGTCAAACTTTGCCACATAGGTCTTGTAAATTTCACTTAGGCTACGTTTCAATTTTTCTACACCTTATACTTAAACAGGTTCAAAATTCCCAATGGAACAAACGGTGGAATCTTTGCGACTTTTTATAATTTTCTACGGTCAACAGTCTCTGCTACAGTCTCTGCAGCGCTCTCCCTCGGCTTCATTTCTCATGTAACCATCTGTTTCTTTATCTCCCCATATCTCTTCAAAGTTTTAAGATAGACAGAAAGAAATCACCTTCTTTCTGTCTGTCTATCTTAAGTTCTTTGTGTCTGAACTCTGTATAACGCCTCTCTTTCCCTCCCGTTCTCTCCATCTTTCTACATTTCTTTATTTGTCTCACTGTTTGGTGTTCATCACCCTCTCCATCTCAAAGCTATGTTTTTCTCTACCTCCCCTTCTCACGTCTGTCTCTCTTTCTATAGACAGGGCGAAGAGCTTAAAGATGGAAAGGGAGAGAATGGAATGGAGAAAAATCTGTCCAATCCATTTCATTTCTCTGTCTCTTAAACTCTCCATCACTCTCTCCCCCTCCCTGTGTTGTTTATGTGTTTATGGTGTGCTGTTCAGTTCTTCTGAATGGAGTATTGACACCCTACCCAAGTTGACATTCAGAATAAATGGATTCTCTTCACATCGAGCTCCTTGTCTACTCCATCACCACATCCAGCTAACTCAAGTTGAATCAAGAAATATAGCATAGGCGCTTCCATCCGGGATTCGCTTCCAAAAATACGTCACTTTCACAACGCTTTAAGCCCTTACAATCATCCATCTGAAACTCATCACCCTATATCTGCATCAGACATTACCTGGAACTCCCCAGACAGGACTCGACGAGTGTAGATGTTGCTTGTGTATGGCTCAATGGACTCGTTGTTTCCTAGGATCTGGGCTGTAGAGGCGGTGGGCATTGGGGCCAGAAGCAGGCTGTTCCTCACACCATGCCTACAAGAGAGGTGGAGACAACAGATGAGTATGGGAGGTGTCTGGCTTCATGCACTCTCCTACAAACTTAGTTTTCAATTCAGTCTGCTGAAGGTTTTCTGTCTGTTTTGTACTTACTTGGCAATCTTCTCTTTCAGAGCCTTCCAATCCCAGAGGTCTGTAGGAACTTTCTCCCACATGTCATGCTGCAAAATCTGCGATAGAAGGAAGAGATATTTCAATGGAAACGGTTCAGGATTCAAGCCTGAGCCCTTTGCTTGCACATTTTACCAGAACTGTTCTTTATTTTGCTTTATTTTTATATATATATATATATATATATATATATATTATATATATATATATATATATATAAATAAATAAATCAAACAAACAGTATATGCGTGTGAGCCACCAGGAAAGCCATAGAAGAACACTGCTTTGTGTTATATTTGAAGTATATTAGGGATTCAGACGGTTGTTGAAATATAATGAATAATCTAGTCTATTTTTTAAACCTCAAACATATTTTTTGCTACTTAATTAAAAAATAATACATTTAATACACTACCAACAGGTTAAACACTTGAAGTGCAAACGATGATGGGGGAAACACAGATATAGCAGACAGATGGCCCGATGTCATTAAGGACATAGGTGTATCCTTACACACATCATTCCTACTAAAGAGAACCGGAGGGAGGAAAGAGGTCAAACTCACTCCTTTGCTGACAGGTGAGCCTGGATAGGTCTCATAGGGGCCAAGCTTCTCTGCCAGCTCACAGCTGGACTCCAGCGCTGCGTAGTAGATGGTCTCAAAGATCTGGATGTTGAGGCGCTGAGCATCTGCACTTTCAAACGGGTAGCGCATCAGGATGAAGGCATCAGCCAGACCCTGAACACCAATGCCAATAGGCCTGTGTCTCCTGTTGGAATTCTCTGCCTGTGGACCAAAAAAAAATTCTAGTTAACATCCCATTTCCATTACAGGTGGAGAGCAGTCTCACTTAAATACACGTTATTTCAAGGACATCTGTGATAACCTTAAAGTGAAGATTACCAACAAAGGAAAGAGGGAAAAATGACTGAATATTACTGCAATTACAACACAAAACAACAGATTTCAGGAGTATATTCCCACCTCAATAATGGGGTAGTAGTTGACTTCAATAATCTTGTTCAGGTTTTTGACGATGACCTTGGTGACGGAGGCTAATTTTTGGAAATCAAAGGTTCGTTCTGAAGTGACGTACATGTTCAGGGCGATGGATGCCAGGTTACACACAGCCACCTGCAGACATGGATTCAGAAACAGTTCTGACTACTGATGCAGTGCCTGTTATGCGTGCAATTACATAACAGATGTTGATAGCAAAGCCAGTGTGTCTAGAGAGAAAACCGTAAATTTGTACCTCATCCTTGCTGGTGTATTCAACGATCTCTGTGCATAGATTGCTGCACTTGATTGTGCCAAGGTTCTGCTGATTGCTCTTGCGGTTGCAGGCATCTTTATAGAGCATGTAGGGTGTGCCCGTCTCCGTCTGAGACTCTATGATGGCGTACCACACCTGCTGTGCCTTAACCGTACGCTTGACCTTGCCTTCCTTTTCATATCTGATGACAGAATGGAACAGACGGCAAGACTCCGTTTAATGACTAAAATCAGGCCATTATCTTTGAGCATTTTATTTAGGTCCTAAAAAGGTCAACACACCTGGTATACAGTTTCACAAACTCGTCACCCCAACACTCATCCAGACCAGGGCAGTCACTGGGGCACATGAGAGACCAGTCCTAGAAATGAAACAAACACCGTGAGCTGATGACATTCTGTCACAGATTATAAAACATGGATTCGTTGGCAAACTTTGCTCCCAGTTTCTTGACCATTTTAGATCCACACACCTGATCTTTTTCCACCCTCTCCATGAAGAGATCTGGGATCCACATGCCATAGAACAAGTCCCTCGCTCTCTGCTCTTCCTTTCCTGTGTTCTTCTTCAGCTCAAGGAAGTCAAAGATGTCCAAGTGCCATGGCTCAAGGTACATGGCGAATGCACCAGGTCTCTGAACAGAGGCAACACACAATAACAAACTGTTATGGTAAGGGCAGCAAATTACTAGGGATGTGACTTATTTAAATATTAAACTCTATATACAATAAAAGAAAAATGTTCTTTGATTGCAAATTAGTTTGGTATCGTCATTAAAGTAATATTCCAGATACACACACAAACGAAAGTAACCCATCTCTTTCCTCTGCAAATATGAATTCCTAACACACATGGTTAGTGCATAACGGGTCATTTCTCTCACCTTGTTTCCTCCCTGGTCCACATAGCGGGCAGTGTTGTTGTACACACGGAGCATTGGCACCAGGCCATTGGAGTTGCCATTTGTCTGAAATAATGTGTACAAATAAAAACATGAACAACTTCTGAAACAGCTGATCTAGAGTAGTCCCCATCTAAGGATTTACTATCACCAATAAAGCTTGATTTTCTAACAAAAAGCAACTAACAGTAAATGATTTAATAAGAGTGCAAACAGAATATTTGTTGAACAAGGAGCAAACTGGTTGATTTTGAGAGGAACCCCCTAGTGTCTACACAAGCAATGATTCCAGTCATCTGTGTTCACACTTTTAAGACACTCACCCCTGCAATGTAGCTTCCAGTGGCCCTGATGCAGCTCACTGCAACACCAATACCACCAGCTGATTTGGAGATGAGGGCACACTGCTTCAGTGTGTCATAGATCCCCTCAATGCTGTCATCTTTCATGGCCAGCAGGAAGCAGCTAGAAGCAGCACGATTGGTCGTTAAAACACCTTACTTCTCAAACACTCAGGCTATACATTCATCCATACACGAAGACATGGGACGGAACTAATAAGACGTTGTACCTTGAAAGCTGAGGTCTGTTAGTTCCGGCGTTGAAGAGGGTCGGAGAGGCATGGGTGAACCACTTCTCTGACAGAAGATTGTACGTCTCTATGGCGGCGCTAATGTCTTCCTTGTGGATGCCCACGGACACGCGCATCAGCATATGCTGCGGACGCTCCGCCACTAGAGATGAGAATTTTAGAGTTACTCTTGTTGGAGCAAACAAACTAAGCAAGGAAGTTCAGTCGAGCTGAACCTAATTAACAAGGAACAGCAGAACTGTTCCATTCAGCTAATATGGAAATTAAAATGTACATCACAAATGTAACTGATCTGTAAGCAATACAAAAATGTTTACCTTTCCCATTAATCTTCAATAAATAGGACCGCTCCAGTGTCTATTCAGACAAACACAACCATCCGAAACAATTACACTCATGCATTACAAATTGTAGGGGATACATTTCTAACTCAAATAGTTTTTATTTGAAATCAATAAAGTAAAAATCAAAAGGGAATTGGTCAACATGAACTTACTTTAAATCCAAAGAAATTGTAGGAGAAGTCTCGGTCATAAATGATGGCGGAGTTGAGACGCTGTTTAAAATTAAAATGTGAATAAAAACACAACAGCCTCATTAGAACGTTCATTTAGTACAACAATTGTATCAAAGTATCCAAACCCTGCTCTCGATGGTGCTTATGTCAAGAATGAATGCCTTACATCTTTATTGGCAACAACAAGATCAAGCGTCTCCTTAGATATCATTGGTGAATGGCGTTCGTTCCGTGGATTCACATAATTGTACAAATCTTCCATTACATCTACAAAAGACATTAAAATAAGATATTACTCTTTTATTTAAGCTCTTTTTTTGTGTAGAAAAAAGAAAAGAAAAGAAAAACAAACTCAAACTTACCGCTGAAGACCTTCTTCGTCTCCTTATGCAAATTGGACACAGCAATACGAGCAGCCAAGATAGCATAGTCAGGGTGCTTCGTGGTGAGAGTAGCAGTAATCTCTGCAGCTAGTGTGTCCAACTCAATAGTGGTGACGCCACTGTACAGGCCCTGGATTACCTTCATGGTAATCTGAGTCTAAAGGAAAATGCAAAAAAAATAAGAAAAAGTAGTTCAAAGTGAGCAAGACCACATTTTCAGTTTGGGCCTATGTATTTTAATGATATCTATTCTAAATGTAGCATGTCTTAACACATGCAACATTTGACTAATTTGACTTACCGGATCCACAAAGTCAGAGTTGAGTCCATAGCACAGCTTCTGGATACGTGATGTGATTTTGTCAAACATGATGCGCTCCTGGCGCCCATCTGAAACAGACACACTCCATGAACACTGACCAAATGTTTTAAATAAATCCAGTTGCATTTCCTCAGGTTCAGAAAAAAAAAACTATTTTAAAACAGTACCAGTTATTTAGTTGTTGGAGCCCTTAGGGATTTTAAAATAATTAAACTAAAAAAAAAAAACCCTGTGGCCACTTTTCACTGAAACATAAAGAATATCTCCCTAATTGATCTCTGATCAAATAAGATGGTCATAATCAGTTCCTTTCAGTGTTGCCTCCATTAAAACAACAATGTCATATAGCATGTCATAAATTATGAAAGTGGATTTGTGGATTAGTCATAGATATTGCCTAATCCACAAATCCACTTTCAGAACCCAAGATGATCAGTAGTCTATAGTTCAAAACTATCTGAGAACTACTAACATCTACCTAATAAGACGACACACATTTTTACTACATACACATACTTGTACTGGAACAAAAGAAACATTGAGTAAATAAACATTAAACCTTAAAACTGATACCTAAATAATGGTTAACCAAACTACATGTTCACACTGGAAATAGGTCATCCATAATGATGCGGCTGATGTCATATCCTGCAAGTGTATAGCAACTGAATATCCTTTAAAGCGCAACTATATTGTGGAAACTTCAGTTCAGTCTTTGCAAACTTGTAGAAAGTACATGATTTAGCACATACATATTACAAAAAAGCCGACATTTTATAATATTCGTGCAGTTGATGGACATTAATTCGGAACTACAATCAAACCAACATGAATACGGGGAGTTAGCTAATTAGCTTGTGAAGGTTCAGCTTCAAGAAGAAAACATTTCAGGCGTACCGAACACTGACATAAAATTACAACCATGTCAACTGCACCAAAATTATAAATTGTCTATGCGTTCATTAATCGAAACGTCAAGATGACCGATCCTTCGGTCCATCAGTTTCCTTTAAATAGCTTGGTTTGAAATGAACGTAGCAGTCAATCTCAATATTTGGCGCCAAGTTTGAGGGCGAGGTTAATGTCAAGTAGGTTCCTTTCTAAGTATTTACATTAGTTCTAGGTTTCTCATAGCTCAAAGTCAGATGGAATAGGTGGACAACCCGGAGGCAAACTGAAATGTCACAAACAGCTCGATATTGGGCCAGTTCGGTTTATCACAACATAACATGGCTAACTTCCTAGCTAGCAAATAGCTGTCTAACGTTAAGTTACTGGGCTAACTTACTTATCGAGGGATACCTAGAGCGTAAAACCTTGTTTCTCAATACTTCGGTAGTTTGCTTCTTTGTACCATCTCACTAACAGGCGACAAGCGTGAACTAAGTTAACTTAAGTTAGTGTTAGCCGACTACCGATGCAACCTTTGCTGGCTAACCACCAACGGAACCAACAGCATTTGCAGTTTCCGACAGTTACACAGCCAACGTTAAACAGCAAATGTATGTTTATGTCTGTGCTAATTGGCAGACATGTTGGTAAGATACCTAGCTAAAGGTTAATGCCATCTTTAACTAGGTTTAAAAAGCGACATTGCTGCCAACGTGCTAGTTAACGTTAGCCTTTCGGTAACACGGAGAAAGCTAACCAACTAAGTTAAGACACTGAATAAGGTTTCAGAAAAATAAACAGGAATTATCAGTCAACTGAATTATTACTAAACTGATTAGCTAAAATGTAGCTAGTTCATTTAGTTGGCTAATGTTCACTGAATTCAGTAGCGCAATCAGTTAATATTACTGGTTTTGCTACAAGTACAATGCCTTTGTATATTCTTGTACCTACCTCGCTTGATCACATGCATCTTTGTCTTATTTATTTCAAAGAGCAATACCCGATGAAAGACAAGATAGACAGATAACCCAACTGCAACTATCAGGTTCCTGTTAGTTTTCTGTAGAAGAAAGCGCCAAGTGAACCAAAAGCGCGCCACGAACTCTGAACGTATCAGAGAACCAACCAATCCGAGAAAACTAATGTAACGTTCAAGCGATCTAGGCCAATAACAATGCACTTCCGTTATCCACTATTGACATCGCGCGAAAAGGCATGCCCAGACAATCGAATGAAATTGGCGCGGTGTTTTTGATTATGTATTATGCTTTCATTGAAAGTTACTGACAAAACATATTACAAATTGAAAAAATAAATTGAAACTTTTGGCTACGACAAAAACAGCAATCACAACAAGAACAGCAATACAAATATTTAGGCTAATAATAAATAATATTTCTTTAAGTGGAGATTCAAAGGAAGGGATCAAGTAAAGAAACACTGATGAGTGAAGGAGGAACTGTTGTGTAGTTGCCGAAGACATCAAGTCCATAGAGCTTTGTATTTGTGTCCAAACAGACTTACAATAACAGCTTTTTAGTGGGTTGGGGGTGACTACCTGGCTCCCTCCACATCAGAGTTCATAAGGATGAAATAACTACAACAACTGCTCCTTGAACCTGTAGACCAGCTTGATTAAATGACAGTCTTTAGTGTGCAAGGTTTAACCCAGTTGCAGCCAATATGTTTTCTATTATTGGAATGGTGGTAGTAGGCTAATCCCTTCTGGTATAACTCCACCCTGAGCCTGAATAACAATGAAAGCTTTTAGCAGTGGCAAATTACTTTTTAAGATCTTTAGTTCTTTAAATGTCTCAAACTCCTCTTTCTAAATGAACTTCTGAATTACACTTCAGAATAATGGCAGGCCTATACAGATGGTTAATTGTACAATGATTAACTCTGCCTATAATTGAAGATTAACAAATTTGTGGTGCCATATGTACTTTGTCCTAAAACACTGCCTTGAAGTTGCATTTCTTTATATCAGAGTGACAGGTCTCCTTCACCAACTTCAGAATGTAACAGTATCGGCTCAGAGTTGCAGTGTAGGCTAACTTGTAGACCTGACACGTTAATGAAAATATTCACCCATCGCACTCAAAAATGTAGGCATAATTGAAAGCACAATTTGCTACATTCTGCGTTAGATTCCTTTTACTTTAGGTATAAAGAGCACTTTGATATTTTGTTACAGTCTTCTAAATTTTGGTACACTTCGACATGATTGCATGTCACTTTATTCAGCCATCCCATCAAAAATAAGTTTACAGACCAAGGGTATCTAAAGAAATCAGTGACAAAATATGATGAAAGATATATAAAAGGACGTCAAGGTTGCTGCAGTCTTGTACAAAAATGGTGATGATTAGTGGTATGACTTGCCGGATATTGCTGATTTGTTGAACTATCATCTAACGAGGTTGCGAGGCAGGTAACACAGGTATCACATAAATGTGCATTCTATGTGTCTCCAAAACACATCTGATTTTTGTTAATTAATACATTTTATGTATAGGCATGAGAGCAATCTGTTGGTCTATTTCTGTATATTCTGTTGAACAAAGTATGTGTGCATGTGGTTTGAAGACAGATAGGAAAAAAACTTTGATGCTATCAAACTGTACCATCAATACCATATTAACATGATATAGGAGTTCAATGCATAAAAGAACATAAGAGCAAGGTGTTTTGGTCTAAAACTAGCGAGATATACCTAAACGCATGGACGGATTAAGAAACCATGGGCCCCTGGGCCTGGACATGTTAAAGCCCCCCCCCCACCCCTCGCGAAAAAAATTATTGTGCGCTCGCAAAACACGCACGCACACACAAACATCATTAGGCGTATATATATATTTTACCAACATTGTGTTGGATTTAACGGTCGAATTAGATACTTTGGCTATTGTATTGGGAAAGTAAACAGGTCAAAGTTAACTCCGTAACATCCACCGTCGGTGCACTGCCCTGCTATTGTTTCTGACAAACCCATGTGACAGGGCAACAGCCGAGTGATTCTTTTCCAAATTGAAACCGATTAGGCCTTAGACCAGGGGTGTCAAACTCATTTTAGTTAAGGGGCCACACACTGCCCACTTTGATCTCAAGTGGGCCAGACCAGTAAAATCATAGCATAATAATGCATAAATAACGACAATATTTCTTTATGTTTAAATCATTGGTGAAGGTTTTTGGATGATAAACACTATTTTAAGGTCTTTCTACAATAAACTAGAAAAATAAAGACCAAAAACAGCCCACTGTTTATCTGCCTGGGCTCTCCTTAGCATTAGTAAAGTCATCCGGCGGGCCGAGCTGGACCCACTGGTGGGCCTGATCCGGCCCGCGGGCCGTATGTTTGCCACCCCTGCCTTAGACCTACCTGAGCAGCATGGGGCAGGAGAGGCTGAATGGGCTGGCTGTCCTGTCCATTGAAAGAGCAAATCATGCATTACCACTTTTATGTTTGAAAGGCGTCGTTCGACAAGTGTACTGTGCCTCTGACTGTGCTGTCAGCTTGTAATGTAGGTCTTGACGTTCAGATTTTGCGCCTAAACGAGCTATATCGTATCGTCTCGTCACATGATCAAATAGAGACTTGACATTGGCGAACACGATACATATTACCCAGCAATCATCATTGCATGTCTGTATATGACAAAAATAACAAATTAAATTAGAAATTATTCATTTAATTGAATCGGCTTTTTAATAGTTTCTATAGTGTATGTACGATAAGCATATAATTGTGTTATAGATTGCTACTGACGATTTCCCCCTAAAAATTATAAAAACATGACAGAGACAGGTTTGACATTTTGAGGGAATATATAGCATACAATCATCCTTGATCACTGTCGCATTAAATAAGTGACACTTTGACATCCATATGTTCGGAAACATTTTGAAAGCAGGGTCTGCTTTGCCTTCAAATCTTCAATGCTGGCTGCATTGTCTACGCCCCTGGCGCACATGCACATTTTCTAACACAGCACAGCTACACTCAATTAAAGCCATTAGCAAATTAACAAAATACACCTTTTTTAACCACAAATAAGAGATACATAACAGCGACTTCACGCATTCCTGCCTAAAAGGACAACAGCACAAGTGACAGTGATAAAAGCTTGCTAGGATGCCAGCTGATGTCTCTTTGCTAGCGATGCTGTGCTGTAAAAGCTTTTTTTCTGTGGTCTTACCCAGAGCACAGAACTACAGTACATAGTGTACAGCCTGGGTGGCTAGTGTAAACATCAGGACTGTTTATCTGTACTGCACATAATATCAAAATGAGCTAAAGATGCTTTTCCAAAAGAAATTGTGAATGTGACTGCCCTGCAGCAGCAGTTGGCTGTTGCATACCGTAACCAATGCAATTAACACATGCTAATACTTAGCCCAACAAAAGAAAGGCTAATTCTCCAACCAGCTGTTAAATGAACAATAGGTATAATCTAACAAGGCACAAGGCAGTGATTCTCTAACACCAGTGACCCATTGACCCACACAGTCTGCTATTAAAACATTACTCAGTCCATGTTCAAAATTAGTTGAAGACATCTCTGCATTACATTTCATTACACAATACGTTGGTTCCCGAAATGCCTATGAAAAAAACCCTCATCAAGTAAAGAATTCCTCCATACTGTCCTTTAAATAGTTTAACTGGAAGTGGTGTTAAAACTGTGGTTCCATTGTATTTCCTCTAGAGGGTAGTAAAGTACAACTTCAACAGCTGTGAAGTCTCAGATGCAAAGATGACTCAAGGATAAGTGAGTAGAGATGACATTGTCACATCCCTTTGACCAAAAAAGTGGACCATTTATTTTGAGATTGGAGGTGGAACATAGAACATTGAAAAATGATGACAAAACGTTCTAAGGGATCATGGTGATGAGATTAATATATGTCTTAATATTTTAATATTAACTTATGAATTGTGAAAATGCTCTCTGATTCAGAAGTCAAGATCTAAAAGTTTGCTAAACTGCACAAAGAAGGAAATGAAAACATGGTATATTTGTGCTAAAAGTGTTTATAATTTGGGTGAAGTAGTGATTGTAAAACACCATGTCATCCATTAACTGTAAGTAGAAGTTGAAAATAGATTTGAAACATGAATCATATAATGACTCAATGATATCCTAGAGGAAAACCCACTTTTGAATCATGGCAAGTTACAGTGTTGATTGATATGAATCAAAATGCCAGTCACGCTCATGCTAACAAAATAAGTCCCCACACATTCTTGCAACAAATCTCTCTGTATGGTATTCTAAATGTTTTAAAGAAAATGTTCTTGCTATTTTATGTGTGTGTGTGTGTGTGTGTGTGTGTGTGTGTGTGTGTGTGTGTGTGTGTGTGTGTGTGTGTGTTTGTGCGCACAATGACTGCGCATGTGTTTATGGTGGGAGGTTGAGTCTGTTTCCTCAGGAAATAGCATCATCCTTGGTAGAATACACAGGACCTTGCAGAGCGTCTGGGTATGTCACACCACGGAGGAACATGTACTATCCCTGCTTAAGTGCCGGCAGCCGATTAGCATTGCCCTTCGAAACTGGACTGCAAAGCGCATCAAGTTATTAGAGGTATGCTTTTATCTTCACTGTAGATTTGCTCACTGTCAACACAGACATGATTTCTTTTTGTGCTGAAGGAATTGAAAATAGAAGGAACATTTTGTACAGGATTAGATGTCGGGAGTATAAGTTACAAGGAACTTGGAGTATAAGGAACAAACAAGTTGAATGAATCTCTGAAGTGTGAACCAATCATTGACTGCCCACAGGAAGGTTAAAGGATATCTATGGGTATCTGAATTTTCTATTTGTGATTTGTTGTGTGATGTAGGAACTTGTGTGGAGTAGGAATGGGAAACAGCGAATAGGATTTGACACAGTTGCGGTTGCCCTGATATTTATACATTATGAATGAAGTGCCCCATAGTTACTATAACGTTGTTATGGTATTCAAATGTCTTAAAATAAATGATGATCCTGTTAGAAATCTATCAAGCAAAGTAATCTGTTGGGACACAAAAGAAAAAAAACCTTTCCCCAAGATTCACATGGGGGGTCATAAACAAATCAATTTATGTTCATTTGAATTTTGAAACTTTTTTATGGTAAAATTCTCTACAGGACTGACATAGCTAAACTGTAAACATCTAACTCACAGCCTGAATTAAGTGAACTGCTTTTTCTGAGTGTTATCTTGTTAAGTTTAGTTGGTATTATAAAGTTAATAATGAAATCATGTAAACATGTGAATACACAAAAATATAATTGTTTGGCTCTGGGGCAAACTACTGAATACTTTTTGTCTAGGTCACTGCTTATTAAGGACAAAGTGGTCAAAAGAGCTGTCAAATTTCAAATGGTTCATGACAGTGTAAGGGTGTTCAATGCCAGTTTTGCTTTTAAAGCGGGGAAAGAACAGTTCAGATACAGAGAAGATATTCAGTGGCTTAACAGATCATCTTTTCTTGTGTGCCTCTGAACTTTCCTTGAAATATGTCTCTTGAAATATTTTTCTGTAAGGGCTGAAATTTAGTCACAGTGGTATTTTAATGTTTTAGTATGTATCATGCCATTTCAAATTTTTTATAGCCATTGACAAAACATCAGAAATTATATATTTTTAATTTTATTATATATATATATATATTATATATATATATATATTATTATTATTTTATTTTATCTTTCATGACTCCTAAGACTGCAGCATTGCTGCAATACATTTTACTTTAAATGTTACACAGTTTTGTTACCTTTTCATGAACCATGACACATATAAGCTCTCTTAAATGTCATTATGACTTTCATGATAATGTGACACCTTAAGATTGGGAGAAAATAGTAAGATAAATTGTAGACAGTTATAGGATCGACTAGGAATTCAGTGGAAATGAGAACATGAATTTAAGGCCTCAAGACAACACAAATCATTTCATAGCAGTTAATCCATCTGATCATTGTTCGTTTAGGAAAGGTTGATTCATTAAACTGTGCATAGGAAGAAGACTTCCAACAACCAACAACAAATCAATCTTAGTGTGTCCTGATTACCACTGTATGCCACCGGTCAAAAATGTGATTTAGGCTGAAGATGTATGCAATCATTGAGTAAAACACTCATACAAAATTACCATTGGATTTATGACAAATGTGTGCGATGAAAGATTGTTCACACTGTGGTGATGAATATGAATCAGCATCTACCCAGTCCTTAGTGTAATCCATGCCCAGATGTATCCATAGGGACATATCTTCAAGGGCATGAGCAGCATACCTCAGGTAAAATATCATAAGTCCACGCCAATTTTACAGGTTTAAAATGGCTCTTTTCATAATAGATATCTTAGAATATTAGAATCTTTTTTCCTTGAATTCTGCTGCATTATACTAGTCTTGGTTCTTTTCATATACCTTTGATCTCTGTTAATGATCTATTGTTGCTATTGTGAAATAGTGTCGTTATTGTGATGTATACAGCTTTTCTCAAGTGCACTAATGATGGAAGTATTTTCTAGAATAATATCACTTATGTATAATATAGTAGCACTTTCCGAAAAACACTACACAGCAGACTTTTTTCGCTGTGCAATTTCAAACCATCACACCTACAGCATGGCATTGTATCGGTTGTATCTGCAAAGCTATTATTCAATCATATTCCTCTTGTGCCACTTCCTACTTTTTCTATATGTATTGATCAACTCTTACTATGGATCCTAATTCTGTCCATCTGTCAATACTGTTCTACAAGCGAACTCTGAAGCATTTTAAAGCGACTTAACCTGTCTGTAATACAGTCAGTATGAGCTCTGCTGGAGGTGGTGAAGTTGTTTACAACAGCGGACAAAGTTCTTCCATGTTGTTCTTCGTTGTTTAAATAAGGAAGTTCAAGCGCATAATGCATCTATTTTTGTCTTTTCAGATTAAGGAAGACCTCCGAACCAGAATGCCCTTTCTTAAGAAGCTGCCAGGACGGTCAAAGGGTTGCCACAACAAAGGGGAGCTAACCATGCCAAGCTGCAATTTAAATCCATTTGAGGAAGTGGACCAACAGTGCCAATACTTTCCAGAGGAAGCTTTGGCGTTAGAGAGGTCCCAACAACATTGTTCCTTCGAAAGTGAGGCAGAGGAGAATGGAACCAATTACGGAGAGCGACAAGTGGGTTCGAAGGGCAGTCAGCCTCTTAGGGGGACACTGGTGAAACTATACAGCTCCTCACCGCTGAAGACATTGGGGAAACTGGGCAAGGAGCTTCGGAATACAGCTCGCAGCAAGTGGGGAAACAATGCACCCTCCTCACGCAGCTCGACTCTGCCGTCCGAGAAGAGGAGAAACAGTCGGAGGAGTTCAGAGGAGATTATGACCTTACTGCGCTATAGGTGTGTGTGTGTGTGTGTGTGTGTGTGTGTGTGTGTGTGTGTGTGTTTTTTTTTGTGTGTTTTTCCTCTTTCTGTCCATAAATCACTGTTTAGGTTTAGGTCGGATGACTTGTAAGTCCCACCCGAACTGAATTGTAATTGAGTGCTCTTTAAACGGGAACTTGTTATTCCACGTGAACTTGCAGTTTGTATGTTATTCCATTTTAATCTGTTTTGCTTTGGGCCCCTTTATTAATTAATCAGAGTTATCTTTTAGTTTGAATATAGAGCAAAACGATATCTGCATGATCACGGCACTGCCTCAGCATAACTGTAAAGCTAGGGCTGATCATCTGAAAAACACTCAGCTACGCAAAATAATTCCCAACAAGCTTTGTTGTACAAAGTTTTTACAAAATGTATTGACAGGATTAACTGTGTTCTGCTTGAGCCAATACTGTATTGTGTGCTTCCTTCCATGTGTTACATTGTTGGAAATGACAGTTGGTTTCTCTGCTGCAGTCTATTTGTAGACCCTTTTCAAGAATTGGTTCTGTTTTAAGCTAACACTTGTAACACCAATGTCTTTTTCTATACCACTTCCACCTATTTCAACCGTACCTCGTGCTCCAGTTTGGCAAGCCTACGCAAGGAGTCTACCTGCAGAGAAAGCCTCAATGGTGGAGAGTCTAATCTCGAGACAGATGATGATGCCCGCAGACGCCCATCCTTCCTGCGCATCGTTAGTCTTGGCAAGCTTCGGAGGGAGTCGATGGTGGACCGCATTTCCCAGGAGGCCGAGGAAGAGAAGGTGGAGGAGCCACCAGTGGTCAAACCAAGAGAACCTCTCTCCGGTACAGACAAGAGAGTTAATATTGTTTTTAACATAATGTGCTAGCCATGCAGTGTAACATTAGTGTATTACAATAGGTTGACATGGGCCTTATCCTCTATTTGTCTCTGTGCAGTCTTAGAAATCCTGCGGCTTGTCAACCAAAGGAGTCTACTGTTAGCTGACACTCACATTCAGGAGCTTGAGCGTGAGTGTGAGCTTGACCATTCTGCTCCCAACATGGCGATACCAACCACTCGTAGGTCCAGCGCGATGTCTGCAGGACACCTTCCTGAGACAATGTCCACCTCTTGCGTCTGGGACGCAGGCCGGCGCAAGGCTAAAGATGTGGAGCTTCTGTACGAGGCCCTGCAGCAGGAGATGTGGGACGTGGTGCGAGAGTCACTCCGCCAGCCCTGCGCCGGCCCACAGCTGGGCCTGGTGGTGCTGGTGATCCAGCAGGAGGAGCAGGCCGACTCCGCCTGGGCCCAACGAGAAAAAGACAAATCTCTGCCCGACGAGGACGAAGAGGACCTTCACGAAGGGCTGTACATGACCCCCAGTGAAGGCCTCCTCCAGCCCTGCTGTCGGCCTCGCCGCCTCATGAGGCGCTGGGAGGAGGCCGTGGGAGAGGCTGCAGACTGGTCACTGCCCCAGCCTGGGGGCATCTCCGCTGGCCAGCTGGCCTCATTCCTGGAGCGTCTCAGCGGACGTGTCCTGGAGGATCTGGATGCAGCGTGCAGAAACGTGGTGGGCATCTACCCAGAGGACTTCAGTGCTTTTCAGGTGTATGTGCAGAGCTACCACAGGGCTGTGGCTCAACGCCTCAAGACAATTACAAGTGGACCACTCCAGATAACAGACACATACTCTCTGCTGGACTGGATCTACAATATCTACAGCAGGTATTGTCCCGGTTCAGGACCTTCCTCCCATAGACATAGGTTCTAAAGGTCTAGTGAGAACTCTGCTGATGATGATGATAGAATTTCTGTCAAATTCTCTCCAATTTCATTTAACTGCAAGGGCTTAGGCAGTTGTTCTTCATATTACTTTGTGTGGTTTGCACGTTAAATGTTTTTTAATGTTGTTAAGGAGGAATTTGTTTCTGATAACATTGTGTGCTTTGCACATTAAATATGTTTACTTTGTAAAAGACAATGATATTAACTAACTTTAAGGTCCAGATGTGTTGGTATAACTAGGCATTATTCTGTTAGTGGGAGTTAGTAGTGCATGACATTGATATATGTTCTGTGATGCAGGGATGTTCTAGGGCCAGTGGGCAACATGGCAACCCTTGACTGTACCCAGCTAGAGCCACTGTTAGCATCAAAGTGTGTCGACAGACTGGAACAGGACTGCATCAATACCGTTAAGGTAATAAGCCCTATTTTGACAGCGAAAACGGTTGGCGGAAATGGCCTATTCCGCCTGGGCGGGTTGTCTAAACTCTGGTGATAAACAAAACGTTTGAGGTGGTTATGGATAGGCGTGGTGACATATTCTTCTCTGGCAGAGAACATTTGAATGCACCAATCACCAACAATCTCTTCCCAAGTCTATCTCAATCTTTCTGCCAAAAAAAAATCAAGTTACCTTTATAGGAAGAGTAGCACATTGTACCTACTTATTCCTGTATTAGCAAAGAAACAGGAGCAAACCTGTGTTATGGGTTAATGCAATTCATCTATCTTGGATATCCTCGACGCTAACACACATCCTGGCAGGCTTTCGAAAAAAAAAAATCTTTGTTTCAAAAGGTTAAACTCCTTGAAAGACTTGAGCTTCTGGGAAGAGGTAGTCTACTTTGTCTGACTTGAATTAAATGCTCCGTCAGCAACAATCAAATGTCATCCATTATGTAAATACACAATAATGACATTTCTTGTTATTTCTATTCACATATTGTAGTCTAATTTGACCAACACAGAAGAAGAAATGCCTCACACATTTTCCACAAAAATTGGCTGCAATAGAATACAGACAGAGGTTGTATTCATGTTGGTCCAGGTGTTTTATCAACATAAACTTAGCTCATAACCTCCCATGTCTTATTTGGCTTTTGATTTTTTGACTTTTATTTCCATAGAAAATAAAGCCGACCTCTTCTACTCCCACAAGTTGCACCCCACTGCATTTAACATTAACTGTCGTCAGCCCGAAGGGATGTGGCTAGGGGGTTTTAAAACAGGCCTAACAAGCGGCATATATGTGTCAACAAATGTAATTGTTTTGAACAGAAGAAGCACTATGGTTTATTTATTTCTATTGTTAAAGTGCCCCTGGTGAACAGTGACCACAACCCATAGTGAAATTGCCTTATTCTTCAGTTGAAAGGGTTTGCTCGACAATGCTATCGGTTGGCATTGACCAATTAACTAATTAACCAATCCCTAATTACCCTCGGCCCACTTAGTGCCTTTGACCACTCGTTCTGAAAGGTGTCCTTTTTGTGCAACAGTGCACAGAAAAGTTTTCTCCAGCCATTTTAACCAACAGAAAAGAGCCTAATGTGTCTTACTGTATACCTGAAGTGTGCATGAACCTTTACTTGAACATGAACGTGTGTTTGTTTGTGTGTGTGTGTGTGTGTGTGTGTGTGCGCATGTGTGCGTGTGTGTGTGTGTGCGTGTGTGTGTGTGTAGGACAATGTAAGCATAGAACTCTCACAAGTACTGGAGGATGAGGAGAGAAGATGGGCCCAATCTATGCACATTGAAGAGTATCAGTCCAACCTTGCACGCTCAGTTATTCAGGTCAGTAACTCACACACCTAACATGAAACCGATCATCTTAATAACAAGAAAGACTTTTTATTGAGCAGTGTCTCTGAGTATTCATGCATATGTATTTCTGTGTGTTTAGCGATTGAAAATAGACATTGACAGGTCAACAGCTATCAACCAACAGCTAGGAGCTCGAGTAGCTCGCTGCACTCTTAGTGGCCTGGCGGACTTCTTGCAGAGGTAAGGTGGTAAATAAAGAGTTTTCACCTGATGATAGAGCTGAAATTAATGGTGTTGATGACGGTGGTAACAATCATTGCTTTTACTGCAGTTTCAAAAGAAAGGTGGAGCTGTTTCATGAGACGCAGGCTGATTTCGGGGACAGAGGGGATGGATATATCTCCAAGACAATCGCTCTTGTTAATTGCATACCTCCCTTCAGGTAAAGACATTAAAAGAGGCAGATTAATAAGTATTTTTTTGTAAGTGTGAGATGTGGATAATGGAGTAGTACTGTGCTGGTATATATCTTGTATAATGTCTAGAATGTTTTTATTTATTTATATACAGCATGGACTTATATAACCTATAAAACATGCTATGCATAAAGGCTGCCCTTGACATACTGTATGTGTCTTGTTGGTTTGGCAGGAACTTTGTGGAGCGCTGCCGGCAGTGTGATTCCCTCGGGAGCACAGACTCTCTGGATCATGCACACTCGTCACTTGAGACCATTGTCAACCAGTCCACCAAAGTACTGACCGACAGACTGTTCGACAACATTAGGGTGAGAGATGTATTCAGTGCCGCTGCTAGTCATTTTGGTGCCCTAAGCATAAGTCCTTTATGATGCCCCCCCCCCCCCCCCCCCCGAGAAAAAAAGTTTGTTTCTGCCAGTTTAACATTTTATTAAAACGAAAAAGAACAACTTCCTCAACCCCAAGTGAGGGACACTTTCTTCCAGGTGTGCGCGCGCGCCAACAGCTGACCAACAATAATGAAAATCGCAAGGTTTCATTAGCCATACCATAAACCTATTAATTTCAGTGTAATTTTGGCAAACCACTACTGTACTTGCTTGGATGTATTGTTCATAGTAATAGTCATGACAATTATTACAAGTTTCTCTCAAATTTCATGTTGTTTTCTTGAAATAGCATTAGACCAAGGCTGCCCAATTTGGGGCCCGCGCTCCGATCAGAATCAGAGTCAGAACGTCATTCGTTAATCAGCATTTTAACCCATTTCGAACAGGGCCTCTGTCTCAACGTCCTATGTAACTCAGACTGGTTGCAGTTCACTGCCTGGCCATAGTTTTAACATTGTTTTAGATGGGTCAAGGGGGGGCGCTATTTACCTCTTGCCAGATCCATAACTTTGCAGCTAAAGTTGTAATTCCTGGTTGCTATGGTTATCTAGCTAAGGCTATGGTTAGCTAGCTAAGGAAACTTTTAATAACAAACGATTTAAATGGAAGATTTCCGTTTGCATGAAATGATAGCTAGTTATCTAGCTAATGTTATAGTCTCCTCGATTTAACTTCTACAATTATAATGGGTGCCTGTGACACTTCGTATGAACGAATTCATATTCATGAGTTCATATTCACACATATTAACACCAGTTCATTATGTGTAAAGAATGCTGATATGAAATATGAAAACAACCAGTAGTCAATGTGCAAGCTTCCAATTTAATTTGATTTAAGATACTCTATTTGAGTTGGGGCAGTCTGTCCTTCAGTCGAGGCATGATGTTCTCTCGCTACAAGTTTCACCTGTTCGTGTTGGCGTAACAAATGCTTGTGGAGTCAAGTGCAGTTGAGAGGCGCTTGTCTCCAGGGCACAGATTACACTTAACTGTTATATTTTTCTCTTTTCACGGATACAAATAAAAAAGGCTGTGATTGGAATACGGGACTGGAGCTGTTCCTGACGGGACAAATCAAAATCACCCATAATATTTCGGGATGTCCCGGACAATTCGGGACGGTTAGCAACCCTACTTGCACCTAACATATAACATATTTGAGTGTGCTAACATTAGCAATAACGTCAGCTAGTTCGAGGTGTATGCATAGCCTAACCATTAAATTAGCAGCTCATTTCCCGTATTTAACAATGATTACACATGGACTTACCTGAAAGTGATGCACGGGCATCATCTCGCAGTTTATTTCTCTTTCTTTTGTCTGCCCCTGACTCCTGTTGTCTTTTTGAGGCCATTTTCGAAAAGCTGACCTAGCCTACTGTCAAAGTTCGTCAGGCCACTGAGATAGGAAAGGGCACCCACGGCAAGCTTGGGAAGTTGAGTGTGTGGGGGGGCACCAGCGTAACTTTTTTTAAGCAATTAAATATATCTCTTGTTCTGCCTGTTTTGTGATATACATGCCTAAAAGGTCCCTAATATTTCTATACTGAAATTATATCGGCATTATAATTATTATAACTATGATGATTTTTCAGTTGCCTATTTTTTGGTGCCCCCACAGGAGTTGGTGCCCTACGCACAGCGCGTAGTGTGCGTTATGGGAGCGGCGGCACTGGATGTATTCACACGCATCAGCAGCCCTGGTCACTAGCGTGTCCTTGTTACTGGTCAGATATTCCTTGCTGTATTATTCTTCAGTACTTCAGGGTGTTGTTCCGGGGTTTGTCCCTGGGCCCATTTTATCCGGTGTGTACATAGAGGAACTGGCGTATATCAGATTACATAACTCCAGAATGCAATTTCCTTTAGCTTCCCTGGTGCAGATGTTGAATATCTTAGTGCAAGTCCTGCCCAGACAAAAATTCAAACGGACCATGGTTGTGCAGTATAGGAAAGTCAATTACATACATGTGTTAATACTTAAACATTTAGCTGGCTAGCTATAGTTGCTCTAATGGTAGCAGGACCTTGTGTCCTAGCAAGCTTTCACCCCTCTATCTGAAGGCCGACAAAGTAGTTGCTCTGTGTGAAAAGACATGTTTCTGTAAGGAAAATAACATGCAGAGAATAATATGGAACAGATGAAGGATGCAAAGTCAAAATGAAAGTCTCATACAAATCTGAATTATATATTTGGAACTGATCGACTAATCATTTCCATATCTTTAAGTGTGCCTGTGTTGAGTGTTTTTGAACTCCTACCCAGTAGTAAATCTATGGCTTAGAGCCATAATGAGAAGGAACAAGAGAACTTTTTGAAAAGTACGCCCTGATGCATTTTTTAAACGGATCGTGTCATCACAAATCAGCTGACGTGTCAGGTCATTGCTAACCATGTCTGTGATGTTTTGTAGGAGCATGCTTTTAAGCTTTGATCATGAAATAAATGTAACTCGCTTCAGACGACTTCCATGTTGTCCGGGCTTTGTCAACTGGTGAATCGCATATATGTGCTTTCGAGAAATAATGAACTCTGGCAGTAAGCAGATATTCACCTTTTCTCAGCGAAAGGGCAGGTGTAGATCTCCTTGCCAGCTCTTTGACAATAACTTGTCTGTACTGGTTTTCTCTAATGAGGGATCCAGGCTTCCTGAATGAACACGTGTTAGCACACAATCAGCCGGACACCTTGGGTACTTTCCGCCCTCTTCCAATAATTCGGGTATTGCTGAGCCATATTCTGACAACATGCCATGTCCCGGCTCTTGAATAGTCCACCACTGCACAAGTGTCAAGCTGTGGCTCTATGGGTCAGCCATAATGAATGTAAAGTTACATGCCATCTGGGAAAACAAAAAGAAGAGGATGTTTGCAATTGCCCTGTCGAAAATATTACACATCAGTTTAATAGTTTGAATTAACACCTTCCCATTCTTTACTAAAGCTGTTTTAAAAAACAAAACAAAAACAAAAAAACAGCTGCCTTTGAACTTCACACATAATCAGCCAGGTATCCACAATCTCAATATGTTAGTAGTCAATACCAGTACTGGTGTAACTTAACAATTCTCCATACCAGATAAATACCGCAAGAGACAAAAAGTCAAGTATTTAACCAGAGTGTAATTATAATAAGTTAGAGTTAAGTAGATAGTACTTCAAGTATGTTGTAGAAATATTTCAAGTGGCCTTTAAGCTGCATCCTTATTTTTCAATATGATATAGGCTACGTTTCTATCATAGATCTTGCACAAATATGCAAAGGTAACTGAAAAAACAAAACAATACTATAGGTGACATTTTCATTTTGTCTGTTTTATGTGCTCCAAAGCTAAGATGGGTGGGATGCATGGGTAGGCATGAATAGCCTTGAGTTAGGGAAGCCAACACTCGGTTGGCAAATTGAATGATCTCATACTAGTACTACTACTACTACTACTAGAGGTAATAGTAAGTAGATATTTAATTCCTCTTCTGTGAGACACTCAAACACTTTGTTTTATTTCTGTTACAGCCATTTTTCGACAAGCTGGTGAAGCGAAAATGGCTGAATAACACTGAGGCCTTTGAGAATATTGAGATTACCATCAAACAACACTTTAAGAAGTTCCGTCGAATGGACTGTCCTCCATATCAAGTAAATATCCATTTGTCTTTACCACTCGTTCTTGTCTTCTTACCATACTTTCCCTTCAGTTACGTGCTGTGAATTAATCTGTTCATATTTTGAAATCCTTCCTGTCTGATTGACAGATCCTGGTGAATGAGGTACACAGGCGGGTCTTGATTGAGTACGTCCGGGCAATCATGAGAGGCCGCATCATCTGCACATCGCTCAAGATGAGGAAGAGAGTGGCTTACAGACTTCAGGATGAGGCCAAGCAAATAAAAGCACTTTTCAAAGATCTGGTTAGTAATGTGTTTTTGCTAGAACCCTGTCCAACAATTCTTAAGAGATATTAAGGGCGTCAGAAAGGCAGCAGTAAATTTCCCCCCATGTGGAATATTTGTTTCGTTATTTTTGAATTGGAATATTGAAATCTTTTCTTTCCATTAGGAATCTGATTGCTCGTGGTTAGACAGTCTCATTGCACATCTGGCAGACATCATTCTTCTGGAGGACATTCCATCAATACAGATGGAAGTTGGAGTACTGGTGAAGGAGTTTCCAGACATACGGTGAGATATTCAATTCAATTCAATTCAATTCAATGTTATTTATATAGTGCAATAAGAATACAATTGTATCAAGGCGCTTAGATATAGCCCTGAACAATTAAACATAAGTAGAATATAAACATTATATTCATTGTAGCAGCAAAATTGAATAAGATGTTGTAACAGTGGGGCAGAATTCAAATGAAATCCATGTCATATCATATCCAATCATAAGGCATCAGAACACATCATGGAAAGGGCAGCAAGACTCATTTAGAGTCAGTGTCAAATGGCAAACAGATCACAGACAGATCAACTAGTTGGTCATGAAGCTGTATGCTACTGCTCTATCGAGACAATTAAGATCAATTAAGATCAATTGAGATTAAGCCCATGGATGCAAAAGTTGGACAAAACTCCAATCTACCCACCACACATACCATACACACATGTTCTGCTACAAAACTGGGGTAACGTAGGAGGGCTACTAAAAATGTGGGGGGTTACTCATTACACATAATTAAACAATGCAACAAACATTTCAGATTACGGTAGGCTAACTGACTCATTTCAGATTACGGTAGGCTAACTCACTCATTTCAGATTACGCTAGGCTAACTCACTCATTCCAGATTACGGAAGGCTAACTGACTCATTTCAGATTACGGTAGGCTAACTGACTCATTCCAGATTACGGTAGGCTAACTCACTCATTTCAGATTACGGTAGGCTAACTCACAAATTTCTGTGGAAACTTCTCCAACACGGCAAGAATTTTTTCGAACAATACAGTGCCAAAAACAGGCGTTCAAAGGAGGATGCCACTTGATATACCTACTTGTTTTTTGGCAGGTTCCAGAGGTTTCTTCAAGGTCATGATGTCCGAAAATAGTCTAGTTGGTAGATGTTATTTTAGCCTTATTTCCACTTCATCCTGCCCCGGGCTCAAAGGGCACCAGTGCCTGGGCATAGATATGTACGGCGATAAAAAAAAAAAAAGGCAAAATAGTGTAGTCACGTTGCCCTGTTGCCTTCATGATAGACAAAATTGATGGTCCAAGGGGTATTTACAGCTAGCGTGTTTGTGTATTTATAAGAGATGCAGTGGAATTCAGGAGAATAGGTCATTAGCTGAGTGGCAAATCTCCTGCTGACGCACAATTCAATGCGGCTGACAGGAAATAGCCGCCAAGGACTTCCTGTTCCTGCCATCCCAATGGGAGACTGGCTGGTGCCTCACATGAGATCAAAGAATGGGGCCCCAGGCTCTGGACACATGTTAAGTCACTCAAGCAAAACATCTCTTATTTTTGGGAGGCAGTCTGATGCTCTGCAGCTTGGCCACATTGAAAACATTTTCTGCTTTTCTGCAACTTCTGCCCCAGACGTGTATGGGAAAAAGTGATATGTCAGTTTAGGTTTTTTTAAACAAACCTTTTGTAAATCTGCTCCACGGAAGCCAAATTCATATGTATGAATTGAAGAGGGCCAACTCTAATCAATCATGAATTATCTCAGAACAATTTCTGCATCACAATTTCCAGATAAAAAAGCCCACAGCCCAAAAAACTTAATACTGTACATTTTTTGCCATGGGCTCATCCTACCAGAACTGAGTGCCAATATTTCACTGGCAAACCCCATTTACAATCTCTCTTCTCCTATCAGGGTCTTGTCTATACGTAATCTGTACATCTCCTAACTCCAATCTCTCTTCTCCTATACGGGTCTTGTCTATATGTTATCTGTACATCTCCTAACTCCTGGCCATCTGCTCTTCCCTCTCAGGAGGAGGCACATCTCCACCGTACTGAACATGAGGGGGATGATGCAGCAGACTCAGCGACAGGTGATCCTGGGCATAGTGTGTGACCTGGAGAACAGCGAGAGCCCTGTGGAGGTGCCCCGGGACCATGCCCTCTTCTCGGAGATCCCCGTGACCAGTGAGGTCTCTTGTCTTGGGCTGGTGGTGATTCGCGTAGCCCTTACTGTATCTTCATGGGTCTCAACCATGTGGCCCCACCGTAGACATAGATATCGTCATCGCCGTGGGCACACATGAGTCATCTCCGAAGCTGCTTTAGGATTCCATTTGTTGCAGTGATTTCATTGGATTCAATATACACTCCCAGTGTTTCATAAGGTGATGGATACAATGTGCTTGTAAAACGAAAAATAAAATTGTACAAAAGGGCTAAGTTAAAAATCAAACTGAGATATACTTCTTTATAGTTCTTTGAACTTTTTTTTGTAAAAATGTTGGTGTAAATAAACATAATCATCAACACAGTCATGATTATACAAACTGATTTCATTTGTCTTCTGGCCATAAACTGGTCTATATTTGCAATACTGTGTATTTATGCATTTGTAACTATTTATCGTGCTATTTTTACACAATATGGATATTATCTGTTTCACAGTTAAATGAATAAAATGCTGTTGCAAAGTCAGATATTCAGTTATAAAATGATAATTCCATCAGTTTTGTAATTTATGTTTCAAATTGTAAGTGAAAATAAAAAACAATTTAAGAATGAGTTGATAACCTGTTGAATTGCTCTGGATCATGGCTAAAAGTGTATGTGTATGTGCTGTAAAGAGTTCAAATACAGACACTCATTATTGTAAATTCCCAATCCCTGCACACATTTTGGCTACATGTGTTGGTCTGGTTGGGGAACTGTATTTACCAAATCAAATCATCTGACAGAAATGGCCACCAACAGCTGAAAGTTTTTTTCCCCCACTGTGAACGTTGTGATTGTCAACAATATTCACGTTATGAACAGAAACTATTTGGATTAAAAAAACATGTGGCTCCTTTTCAGAAGTTACTGACATAAAACTATTTGAATCTTGGCCCATCACCACGTAGAAGTTAGGATATTGGAGAAAAAAAATCCCATTTGGTAGGTGCTGATAGTTGTTGTTAATATGCTACCTGAAGTAATCTTAATACTAAATCAAATCTCTTGGAAAATATGAATGCTCTTGGAAAGATTTCCAGGAATTTGTTTTTTTTATACTTCCTCTAATTAAAGAACAGTGTGGCTGGAAAAAAACAGATTGTTGTTAATCACCTGCCTGATGTTTATTTTAGGAACCATGTAAGGCAGTGTCCTTTGTTTGTGTGCTGACTCCCACTCCAGCATGTTCTTCCTTCAGTTAGTTTGATTGCCTTGGAGACTTCAGCCTCTCGCTCATTGTCAAAGTGAGGCACATTGTACATACACACATTGTACACACACACACACACACACACACACACACACACACACACACACACACACTTACACACACACACACACACAGACACACAAGCCTTACTTTAGAGAGGTATTATTCTTCATCTTAGTTCTAACCATACATACAGACACTGTGAAATCTATCTCATTTGACTTTACAATTAAATGGAATCTTTCCTTGACATTGCAACAGTTTTGAAAGTGAAGGAAAGAAGGTGATACATCTGACTTACCTCTTTAAAGAGTACACACAAATGTACAATGAACCAGGTGACCCCATAATCCCCTTACACAGTATCACCGTACACAAATGGTGATTTTGCTTTAGACATGGCACATTTCCAAAACAGTTGCTCTCTGGGGCTTGATATAAATCTGTCAGGCGAGAGTCTGAGGAAGAGTTATTTAGCTAGATTGTGGTAGTATTAATTTCCTTGCTTCCTGAAGCTTTTTTTTCCCATCATATTTTGTACTGATGTACTGATGTACTGGTGTACAAGAATCACAAAGCCACAGTTCATACCTCTACACATTACATCATATGACTATCTTCAACAATCACTTATCTTATTTTTCATGACAATGAAACCTCTGTCCTTTCAGAAACGACAGAATAAAGAATAAATACCTCTGTAAATATTTGCAGTCATGACATAGGCTATGATGTCACTAACGTAAACATCCATGGAGACAAGGAAATGTATTTTCCATAGTGTAAACCTTTCTGAATGTCTGAATAACAGGTAGGAGAAACAGGCAGGAATAGTGTCTGTATCTAGAGGGCATTCATGGCTGGTTTATTTATATAAACACATCCCCAGGTCTCAACCTCTCCACTCCAACCTGTCCAACAAACCATAACAACAACTGCTGAACTATAAATACAAATGTCCACACCCAACAGCTTTGCTGGTACAGTGAATATGAAAGTAATATTAAAGTAAATTGTAAAATTGGTTTCATGGTGCACGCTGGTGTTCTTCAAGCGCCTACAGGCGAAGTCTGTATTGGTATTCTTAGGATGGCCAACCTACATAGCCCCTGGTGTGATAACTTGGAATTCATTTAAATCTACATGGGAGAAGCATTAACAGTATGCATATTATGTTGGAGAGATGCAGCCTGCAAAACCTTCAAAAATGCTTTCATGTAGTGCCACTGTTAGCTGAGTGACTCAAACCATTGATAAATGACAGAATATTATAAATGCCTTTAGAGACTGCCCCATATCATTTAATAAATGCCTTTGGAGGCTGCCCTATATAATTTAACAAATGCCTTTAGAGGCTGCCCTATATGATTTAATAAATGCCTTTAGAGACTGCCCCATATAATTTAATAAATGCCTTTAGAGGCTGCCCTATATAATTTAACAAATGCCTTTAGAGGCTGCCCTATATGATTTAATAAATGCCTTTAGAGACTGCCCCATATAATTTAATAAATGCCTTTAGAGGCTGCCCTATATAATTTAACAAATGCCTTTAGAGGCTGCCCTATATGATTTTTGTCCTGCTTGACATAATAGATCTTGGGAGATTTCCCTAAACAATATTTTTTAAACTTTGCTTTATGTAGAGACAGACTTCTTGTGCCTCCCTTTCCTTCCCTTCCTGCTTCACGTCAGCAGTTAGTGGTAAACACTTTTCTATGTGCATGTGACACTGCAAGGTGTCAGAGAATTCCTGGAGGCTTCTCAACAAACACAGAGGCTACCCAGGTTGCTACCGACATAGCTTAGAACAAACAATGAAATGAGGTCAACAAAAACAGTTATGCTCTAAATCTTAATGTTCCATCACAAGTGTAGTGAAAACAAATGTGGCTAAGGCTCTGGTTCATTCATCATGGAGTCTATTGTTTACTTTACAAATATTTCACTTGTGCCAAAACAACTTTCTCTTTACCTACTGAGTGTGTCTTATGTTTAAAGAAAACTATTGAGGCATGAAGATATTATGCTATAATGTTAGCACATATGATTCATTAGCACATTTTCCAGATCATGAATTACTGCTCAGCAGTGGACACTAATTTATTTTGCAACTGTGTTTTACCTGAATCTCCTGGCAGCCAAACAGTAATCTTTGTCAAAGCAAATAGCTGCAACAAATTTATTGGCACAACTTAATGCCCCGGAAAGGAAACTGTTTTGCATGGTAGAATAAAGTGTCTATGGAGAACAATGGCGTCTAAGTGAAATACAGAAGTGGGAGGCTCACCTTTGGCCTTTGGTGGGCCGTGGAGGTACTGTTTACACAAGAAAGCTGAGAGCATACGGCTGGCCTGCTCAAGGAGGAAGAGGTGTTGCAGGAAACACAAACCTGGATCGGGTCACAGCATGCCACCATGCTTCATGACAGTGACGTTTATTACAGAGTGTGCGAAATTGTATGTTGAATTGTTTTTTTTAGTTGTTGACATCCGAACGGTTGATTACATTTTTGTTTTTGAAAATAGCTTATATTGTCCCCGTAAAATCAGTTAGAAGTAGAAGATTAGTTAGACATGACAGTGTTTTAGTAACTGTGACTACTGTGTTTGCTCAAGATCATATTTTCTGTGATTACCCAAGTTTATATTTTCTGTATTTTGTGATAACTGTGTCTATAGCCAAATAAATAGCCTAAGTGAAGAAGCTGTAGGTGAATACATAATGTAAATAAATGTAGTTGTGAAGAATAATTCATAATACATGAAAGTATCATTTTGATGTTACAACAAATGTGTCCTGGGCTATGGCCAGAAAGTTTATTACGAAGACATTTGTTCTATAGTGCCATCAACAGGCTGATTTGTATCTGTCAGGTTTGCATGCCCAGTGTTTTTTTTACTTTTATCCTTAAGGATTCACTCCACAATTCTGGCAAAAGGTTGTGGATATTTGAGCTCAACAGCCAATCAAATTACACCCCTCCCTTCTGTGCTCCTGTGTGAAATGAAACATTAGTATTTCCATCTTAATATCACTGAGTCATCACAAGCATGTTAAATTGAAAGCAGAAATAAAGCAATACAGCAAAGCTGTTCAGGCTTAAGACAGAGTCCTGAATGACAAGATCAAACATACTGTATATCGGAGATGATTCTAGATGAGACCTGTGAAAGTTTCCATAGAAATCTAAAACAATCCAATAAAGTAAACAGGTATTGAGCAAAAGACAAATGCTTTACACAAATATTTTTTTTAATAATCAGCATTATCCAGATTTTTTTAATCACATTTCTTGCTATCCAGCATAAGACTGGTCTATCTGATTCTGAGTCAGCTCCTCACGGAAATGTAAATGGATCATTCCCATCCACATACCACAAAATGACGATGGCAGAATCTAGACATGTGTGCTGAATAGGCCTCTATGTTGCCATCTGTTGGGTGAATGATGTTACAATAAATCAGATCGGACATGAAAAGGTCAACAGAAATGCCTTTTCTTTCCACCTAACACTCTGTTTGCTCCTACATAGCTATTACTACAAGGAATACGTTTCAATGATTAGGGAGAGTTTCCGGAGCATTTATTACTTCTTCAAAATCCCAAATGACAAAAAGATCATTAGATCTTACCCCACCATCCTTTAGTTTTGCTTGACAGTTTTGTCCCTTCCCATTTTGACAAGATCACCATGACCTGTTTTTCTGACTTCTCACTCTCCTCAATCTGGTTGGTGTCTTTTAACATGACAAAAGCAGCACATGTACAAAAAGGAAAGGTTGTAGTAAACTTTTTTCAAAGGAGCTTTGAATTATTGGAGTGTCTTAAAAAAGAGCAATGGGGTGATTAGGAGCTAATTAAAACTGCATACAAATTTGGTTTTACATATTGCGTCATAAATCCATTCTTAGCACTGTGATGTTTTGTAATTTTTTTTATTATAATTATTATTTCATTGAATTATAATTATTTGTGGTCGTAGTTTTAAGATAGATAGATAGATGGATACTTCATTAATCCCGAGGGAAATTTAGGTAATCCAGTAGCTTATACACATATACACTTATACACCTCACCAACATACGTACATAAATCACATATACATACACATAGGGAGAACATATTCACACAGAGTGTTTCCAGATACAGGAAAGGGTCTGACCCTATTGTACAGAGTGCAATGATTTTGACAGTGTCGGTGTCCAGGAGGAAAGTGATCTTGTGCTGCTGGTGTGGATAGTGCAAAAAAAATATATAATGTTCTTGTGCTTGTGAGGATGGGTAGTGCAAGATAGTGATATTGTGCTTGTGTGTGTGTGTGTGTTTGGAAAGTGCAAAGAGCAAAGTGATAGTGCAGAATATGTAAGTGGTAAAGCACATATTCTGTGCATGGGGCTGAGATGAGATGAGCAGGGGAGGGCAGACTGAGGTAGACTCATGCAGAGAAGTCCATCTCCCTCCCCCTCCCCTTCTGCGTGGCGTTAAAAAGCTGAATGGCCCTGGGGACAAAGGACTTCCTCAGCCTGTCCGATGAGCATGACAGTGACAGGAGTCTGCCACTGAATGTGCTCCTCTGTCTGTTGAGAGTACTGTGTAGTGATTGGTGGTCATTGTCCAAGATGGTCAGCAACCTACTCAGGGTCCTTCTCTCCGCCACTGTAGTGAGGTAGTCCAGTTCAGTGCCAACAACAGCTCCTGCCTTCCTCACCAGCCTGTCCAGTCGCCCTGCATCCCTCTTCTTTATGCTGCCTCCCCAGCACACCACAGCATAAAAAAGGACGCTGGCAACAACAGACTGGTAGAACATGCGCAGGAGTTTGTTGCAGACATTGAAGGACCTCAGCCTCCTCAGGAAGAAGAGTCGGCTCTGACCCTTTTTGTAGATTGCATCAACGTTAGCTGACCAGTCCAGTTTATTGTCCATATGAACACCTAAGTATTTGTAGGTGTTGACCACCTCCACACTGACCCCCTTGATGGAGACTGGTAGCAGAGGAGGCTGGGACCTCCTAAAGTCCACCACCATCTCCTTGGTCTTAGTGGTGTTCAGCTGCAGGTGGTTATTCCTACACCACTGCACAAAGTTATCCACCAGGTTCCTGTACTCACCTTCCTGTCCATCCCTGATACATCCCACAACAGCAGAGTCGTCAGAGAACTTCTGGATGTGGCACGACTCCGTGTTGTAGGTGAAGTCTGATGTGTACAAGGTAAACAGGACAGGTGAGAGCACAGTCCCCTGTGGAGCGCCGGTGCTGCACAACACAGTCTCAGATACGCAATCTTTCAGCCTGACAAACTGTGGTCAGGTAGTCAGTGATCCAGGATACCAGGTGGGCGTTCACACCCATCTGCACGAGCTTGTCACTCAGTCGGAGGGGCTGGATGGTGTTGAAGGCACTGGAGAAATCAAAGAACATGATTCTCACAGCACCTTTCCCCTTGTCCAGATAAGAGTGTGCCCTGTGCATTAGGTAGACGATGGCATCTTCCATGCCCACCTTCTCCTGGTAGGCAAACTACAGCGGGTCGAGTGCATGGCGTACCTGAGGTCTGAGGTTGTGAAGCAGCAGTCGTTCCATGGTCTTAGATATGTGTGATGTAAGAGCGACTGGCCTGAAGTCATTCAGCTCACTGGGGTGCGGCTTCTTCGGGATGGGGATGGGGCAGGAAGTTTTCCACAGAGTAGGCACCTTCCCTAGTTGGAGGCTCAGGTTGAAGAGATGCTGCAGAGGCTCACCCAGTTCCACAGCGCATGCCTTGAGGAGTCTTGGACAGACTCCATCGGGGCCGGCTGCTTTCCTGGGGCGCAGTCTCCTCAGCTCTCCTGTGACCTGATCCGCCGTGATGGTGGGGGGGAGGGGGGGGCTCTGTGTGGTGGCCTGGGGGAGGGGTGCAGCTGTGTACTCCTCCTCATCTTCGCATATGGACAGCCGAACTTTACCCACTCACTCTGTCTCTTTCTTCCTCTCCTAATCTAGACTATCTTCGCTATCGGACGCTGCTGTAGTCACTCCACCCGATCTACCTGTAGAAACCCTCGGCCCACATGCACCCATCACCACCTTACTGTCGGACACTTACTCTACCCCATACCCTATGCTAGCATTTATGTGCAATATATATTATTGCCACCACCGACATGTTTTTCTGTTTCTACTCTTCTTACCCCTGTAACAGTAACCCACACAGCACACTGTATACCCACTAAGCTGCTTTTGTATGTACTGTATCATGAATATACCATATGATGTTTGTACATATATTATGTACATCTACCAAATGCATGCTGTGTATATCTACCACTTGTTGTTTCCCTTCCCCTTCTGCCACAACCTGCGACCTCAAGCAGATGGGTCCCCCTTATGTGCCGTGGTTCTGCTTAAGGTTCCCTCCTGATTAGCAGGGAGTTTTGCCCCTGTCACCATTGTGCTTGCTCTGAGGGGGTCCAGGCCCTGGGCTCTGTAAAGCGCCTTGAGACAATTTTATTGTTTTGGCGCTATGTAAATAAAATTGAATTGAATTGAATTAAATATCTTACTGACACATTCACCTGAGTCAGGTATTTCACCAACAGACACAGATGGTCTCCCGGAAGTGAATAATACACGGCTAATTCTAGCGCCAACAAATTGGGAGAGATTCCTGTCCGAATCTTAGGATATTAATGTCTTAATTATTCTACTCATATGCCTTCATGTTTATTCGAGTTAGAAGTAGGGTAAGCAAATATCTGTGTGTTCCTGAGTGTGCCATTTCTATACGTGTGCCATTTCTATACGTGTGTAATTTCTATACGTGTGCCATTTCTATCCGTGTGCCATTTCTACCCGTGTGCCATTTCTATCCGTGTGCCTCTGTGTTTTCCAGTGATAAGGAGTGGGATGTTTTGGTTATGCCTCGAAGGCCCTAGGGTTGCTCTGACTCCTGAGTGTGTATCCTGCGTCAGTTGGTAGCTGTTCTACATCACACGTCAGAGCTGGATCCAAGGTGCCCCACCTAATCCGAGCTCTGTGATTAACACCCCTCTCTTGTCAGACCTAGGATACTTAAACAGAGACTTTCTCTGTTCTAGACAGAGAAGCTGGTGAATCTTTGTGTGAAGCCATGCTCTCTCTCCCGTGAAGCGCATCATTGTAAATAAACCCTTGTTCCTGATTTTTCTACTATTGCCTGACTGAGGTCTCCTTTCCTGTGGTATAAAATTTGTAACAAAATGGAGCTCTTCTCTCTTGCCTTTAATCGTCATCCAAGGATATACACTATGCTAGGGGTGAGTGGGTGCTTCACTTTCCTTCACTGTGACTGTAAGATTCATGTCATTCATGATCAGCTTTTTTTAGCTAATCTTTGATGTGAACAATGCACCTCCATGCACTTACTGGTTATTTTTCCAGAGAGACTCATATGACTCATATGATCAGGAATGAGATATTTCATTCTCAACTTTAAACATTACACCACCTACTGGTGTCATTAGATACTACAACACCTGCTGGTGTCATTAGATACAGCCAGTACAACAATGCAACAAAAGAGGGATCTGATCCCAGCCACAAAGACTCCAGGTGTGAAAACGAGACATAGACTCATCATTTAAAAAATTAAATCCAATGAAGGTTTGCAATCGAGGATTTAGGACTTATAAGTGTGATTTTTATGTTAACAAATATGAGCATGAGTGTAGCGTGAGTCTACTACGATAACATTATTGACAATTCTATTGATGCTGGTTGGTTTATTTGACCTAAAACTAAAACATTTTAACTTCATCAAGACACAAAAGGTCATCGTGTTTCAGGTCTGTTTTGTGTGACATCCAGTATCAGTCTGAATGTGTAATTTGGCTGAACATGCTCAAAGGACCAGTGACACTCTGTGTTTCCCCAGGCCCTCTTTGCATAGAGTAGAATGTTTACATCAACCACTTTGTTTTAATCCAACATGGTCATTAGTCTTTTCTCTAACTAATAGTTAGCAGGTGTTGGTAGACAACTTCAAACTTCAAAAGAGTGCACGGCTATGTAGCCACTTGTACATTTCCATTTTCGTAGACTAGCATTAAAGGAATTATCAGGCAACTGAGAGGGCTAGTCAGTGCTTTTCACCTCTAGGAAACTCTAGGAAACTAGAGGTGATGGCTTTTTAGTTTTTGTTGTCGTCAAAATATACTCCACAATAGTCTTTGTGGTGTAACACGTGGCCACTGGTATATTGATTGTGTTGTTCTCTTTGGCTGCCTACAGGCAGATGCAGGTTTGTATCCCAGCCTGTTCCTTTAGCGCCAGGCCAGGGGGAGTTAGCCCTCAGGGATTATCTCACCTCTAACCCCTTCCCTTCCCCTACCCTAGCCCTTATCCCAGTGTGGGCCCTCTCCTCCCAGGGGGCTGTCCATCCCCCTCCACACATGCCTCAGCCTGTGGAGCCCGACGCATGTCATAGGAAAGGGTTATTAGACGTGCATGATCAG